>NC_064813.1:66870159-66872857 GCF_023721935.1 Panthera uncia | reverse complement strand
GGGGGGAGGGGGGCCGCCGCGATGGGTGCCGCTGCTGGGGTCCTGGGGGGGAGGGGGGCCGCCGCCATGGGTGCCGCTGCTGGGGTCCTGGGGGGGGTGCGGGCAGAGGGGGGTCTGCGAGCTCTGTGTGCTCTGGAGCAATCGCTGGCTTGGCTGGCGGATGGATTTGACTTCCAGAGCTGGGGAGAGAGGGGAGTCTGGCCTGGGCCAGTAGGTGGGTGGTGACACATTTCCTGACATTGACAGGCTGAGCAGTCGTCCCGTGTGGCGGTCACCTCCCCGTCTGAGCAGGGTCCCCGACGGTGACTCAGGTCGGACACCCGGACGCGGGGTCTGCGGTGTATTTTACTGCATCAGAGGTCGAGTGGGGCGTGTTGTGAGTTTGAGGACAGGGGAGTGGGTGAGGGGTGTGCGTCTAGAGAGAAGGAAGTAAACGTCTGGTGGGATTGTGGCATTGTGGCCGTTAGGGACAGTGGCCGTTTGCGTTCCCTGGCAGCGGTCAGCTCGTGGGCTTGCCCGGGGCCGGAGACGCCAGCGCGGCTTGGGGGGCGCAGGGCTGCGGTGAGAGGAGGGGCGCCCGGCCTCTCTCTGCACCAGCTGGCCTCCAGCGTGACCCTCTCCCTCCGCGGTCCCGGATCCTGTGACCCCGGTGGAGCCCTCCCGGCCGCTGCCCTCCCCACCTCCCTGTGTCTGGATGCCCTTCCTTGGGTCGGCTCAGGGTCCTAGCGTGAACGAATGTGGGGGAGCCCCAAAGTCAGATGCCATCGATGCCTTCTGTCTCCAGGTCTGGCCGGAGTGAAATAAACACTGACCAGTACGTTTTCTCTTTCTAGGTTTTGGACAAAGCTTCTGCTCGAGGACTGGCCAGGACCTCCCGTGAGATCCCAGCCGCCCTCTGTGCCCAGGATATGTCTTTGCAGCTCCCGACCTCCCCACCCCAGCAGCACCCCCAGCTTGTGCCAGTGTAGGAGGAATCCCTTCCTATTCCCCTTGGGTGCTTTCTGGGTTGCGGAGACCCATCCAGAGAGGGACGCACGCGGCTGAGGGTCCGGAGGCTGAGGTGTGGAAAGAGTACTTTCACCCGCCACGTCATTCCGCCTCCGAGGGCAGGGCCGGCGTCTGAGGGGGGCAGGGGTGCGGTGGTCGAGCGATGGTCCTGGGGCCTGCAGGACTCCACCGTCTGCTTTCCAGCTTGTACCCAGCTCACTCGTAAGGCTCCTCGTGACCCCTGTGCGACCGGGACCTGGGGGGCAGCCTTGTACGCGGCTCCCGTGGAGATGAGGTACGCCGGGATGCGGCGCCACCCCCAGGGAGATGTGACTGGACGTCACTTGGCCCCTGGCAGGTGGGGCAGGGGTGGGGGCCGTTTGCAGGAACTCTGCCAGCAGATCCGGGCTCTGAGGCCGTCCCCCGCTCTGTGCGGTGGTGGCCTGTGGCCGGCGTGGTGGGTGTGGGTCCCCGGGCGGGGACGCCAGAGTGTGACTGGAAACGCCGTGGGATGAGTGGTTGGCGGGCTTTCCAAAGCTTGCTGAGCACGCGTGGCTGAGGCGGTGGTTGGCGGAGTGGCGGGAGGTTTGGGGTGCGCCTGAACACGGGGGGCGGTGCCTGGGGGCGAGGACTGTGTCCTGGGTCACGGGGAGTCGCCGTGTCCCTCTCCGTCGCCCGGCCTGGCGTGCCCCCAGCACGGCGCTGTCTTGCTCGGCGTCGGGCACTTGTCTGTCGTGCGGGGGTCGGGGAGGGGGGCTCCTGCTGGCGGAGACCCCACCCTCCCGCCCTTTGCTCCGGCTCTTGCCCCAGAGGCTCCTTCCTTCCTCGCCCTGCTGCCGAGGGGATGCTTCTGGGACCGGGGCTGGCCGGCCGCCATCGCCACGTCGGAGGGGAGGGGAGGTGGGGCTGCTGGTGACCCGTATCGTCCCTCGGACCCCCTTCGGCTGGGCTTGCTGGCCGCCCCCTCGGGCTGCGGGGCCTCGCCGGGGAGGGCGTGCTGCCGGTTCTCCCTGCTCGTCCTCGGTCGCGCGGGGCGGACGAGCCGTGCTGGCGGAGGGGTGGCGTCCACACACGCGCGTGTCCCTCGTGCCGCCTGCGGGTCTGGCGCCTGAACACTGTTCCACGCGCTGGCCCTGCCTGACTCCGCCGTGCGGCCCAGTGCCACCTCGGGGGCTCGGGGCGGCCCGGGACAGGTGTGAGCCAGGCAGGGTCGGGCGAGCGCCCTGGGGCTCCTTCCTCCTCCCTGGACTCTGGCTTCTCCACTGCCGCGTCCTCTCGAGGTCCCTCTGCTGACACGCTTCGCGGCTGGGGAAGGTGCTCCTAGCCCTGACCTCCAGCCCCCCCGTCGAGGGCCGCCGTGGTGGCTGAACACTGTCCCCTCGCCCGTCCCTCCCTCGGCCAGGTGCTGGGTGCTGGACGGGGTGGGCGCCTGGGCTGTGGTCATGTTCGTCGACCTTGGCCGGTCGGCCACCCTCCCCGTGCGGTCCCTGTGCGGCCTGGACAGTGACAACTTCAGGGCCATCCCCCCTCTGACTCAGCCATTCATGCTGGACAAAGGTGAGCCTCCCTCCACCCTCCTGAGATGCAAGGGGCCTCAGCAGGACGGCCGGGGAGGGGGCGGCTGGAGGGCGGCCAGGGGGCAACCAAGGGACATCTGAGGGGCGGCCGGGGGTGACCAGGGGGCAGCTGAGGGGAGCTGGGGGGTGACCAG
>NC_064813.1:66863619-66870149 GCF_023721935.1 Panthera uncia | reverse complement strand
AGGGACCGCAGGGCCTGCTTGTGGGCACAGAGGCGCCCCCCCCACCAACTTTTGCCAGAGCTGCTCAGCTTTTGTCTGGTTCACGTGTGTTGATTTCCCCGGGAAAGGGTTCTGTTCAGAGGAAAAGTAGAATCTGAAAGCCACGATAGGTGAGCACCGGACACGGGGTCTCCTGACGCGTGGTTTCTTTAGGTCCGGACACCTGTCGGGCCTCGGTTTCCACACCCTCGGGATGGAGATGCCTCTGCTCGGCCTTTGTCTTTGTGCTTCTGTCGAGGTCGGGGTCGGGGTCGGGTTAGATGAAGTGTGAACGGGGGAGAGAATGCTGGGGGGGGCGGTTCAGGAGGGGAAGCGGAGGTGAAGAAGGACCGGGAAGGAGGGTGGAGAGGCGCTCCCCCAAGAGCAGCGGCCAGGGGCCTCGGACGGCTGCGCCCCCCGGGGCGTGGGCTCCACCCAGAGGTCGTCTCGGGTCACTGCATGCACAGGGCCCCTGCTGCCCAGGCTGGGGAGTCACAGGCCCAGGACGGCAGGTGTACGATGTCCCCCTTTGAGGATGAGGAGAATAAGGCTCAGAAAGGTGAAAGGAACTTCCTCACTTTCGTAAAAACGAAACAGCACAGCTGGGGACAGACCCGAGGTCCCCTCCGTGAGGCCAGTTTACACACACAGGAGGCCCGGGGTTGGGCGCGGGTGGGCGGGCTCTGAGTGGGGGAAGGGCTCCCAGAGGGTGGGTTTCTGGCAAGCGCCCTCGCTCGCCCGCCCCACTTGGTGAAGGCTTCCCTGCCTTCCAGCATCCACCCTGGTGCCAGAACTCCAAGAGCAGAGTTGAACAAACACGGTCTTCTGTCCCCAGGATTTCCCACCGGACGACGTAAAATCCCAGATCCCGGCAATACTTTTAGCGACGATAATAGACCTACTTTTACATGCTCTTTCTTTATGGTCCCCCCGGCCCCCAGCAATCTTCTCCGGGCCCTGTAGCAGGAGCCCCCCCCACCCAATGTCCTCGCAGCCTCCCCTTCCTTCTCCATGACCCGACCTGGTGCCACCAAGGTGCCCTTGTTGTGTTCTGCAGGCATTTTGAGTTCGGACCAGGCGATCCGTCACTGGTGTTTTGAACTTGGAGGTACCTGCCCTGTGTCTGTCTGTGCGCCCTCCCGTGCCGCACCGTCACCTGGCATTTCCCCTAAAGAAACAAACTGAACTTCTCCAGGGGTTGGGTGGATGGGCCGGGTGGTCCTTCCTTTCCACGGAGACCGACTCTCTCTCTTCCAGTCGGGCATCCTGATGTTCGGAGAGTTTAAATGACGCGGCCACCGTGCGCCCTCCCCGTCCCAGTCCGCCTGCCCCGTCCTCAGACGCGTTGCACTCTCGAGACCTTGGGACGAAGAGGTCCCGGCACCCACAGCTGCTGCCACTCGCACGTGGCCTGGCCCCCAGCTCACCCCTCAGAAGAGGCAGACGTCTCCGTGTGTCCTGTGTCTGGAGCCTCCGTGAGGCTGAAGCCTGAGGCAGCCGGCGGGCCCTCCCCACGCCTCCTCTGTGCACCCGAAGCATGACAGGAGGGGCGTCGTTGCCCTGTGGTTCTGAGGAACGGAGGGGCCCGGCGTTGGGTCTTCCTGGCCTTCCCGGGTGGGATCGGGGAGCACTTCAGCGCCGAGCGGTCACCCCGAATAAATGCCGGCATGTTTCATGAATCTGGGTGTTGATCCTTCTGTGTGGCCACCGTCCCCGGCCCTGCCCCGTGAGACCGGAGCCGCTGTGGTGTGCCTGCCCCCCGCGGCCGCCCGGAACCCCGCCGTCCTGAGCAGCTCGTTTGTCCTGGTGCAGAGAAGAGCCCTGGGCGTTCCATGCTCTGGATGTTACAGCCTCGTTTCTCTTCTGTGCTTTGCAGCTTCAAGAGAGCCCTCGACTCAAGGTCAGGAAGGGGGAGTGGAGTTTGAGCGGAAAGGTGGAGGGCTCCCTTCGAGTTGGTCTCCGCTCACCAGAGCTGGCGCTCCCCCTCATGTCAGGGAACATGGACCCCTCTGTTCCTTTATTTTTATTTTTAAAAGATCTTAAGCAGGTTCCCATGCCCAGCGTGGAGCTCGGTGCAGGGCTTGAACTCATGACCCTGAGGCCCAGACCTGAGCTGAGATCAAGAGTCGGACCGAGCCACCCAGGCGCCCCTGTGCCGTTCAAGTAATTTCATTAGTGAGGCGCCTGGGTGGCTCAGTCCGTTAAGCATCCGGCTCTTGATTTCCGCCCAGGTCACAAGGTCACGGTTTGTGGGTTTGAGCCCCGTGTCGATTCTTTTTTGTTGACGGCATGGAGCCTGTTTGGGATTCTCTGTCTGCCCCTCCCCTGCTTGTGCTTACACTCTTTCTCCTAAAATAAACAGACTTAAAAAAGATAAATAATTTTATTAGTGGGGCCCGTGGCTGGTGGAGCAGGTAACTCTTGATCCTAGGGTTGTGACTTCCAGCCCCAGGTTGGGCGCAGACATTGTTTAAATAAATATTTACAAATAAAAAAGTAATCAGTTTTATTAGAGCCAAACTATTTAAATAATTTTGTTTCATCCTTTGGTAGGTGAGAAAAATACATTACAAAATTCATTATACAGAGGACAGCTCACAGCACACGTTACTAAGAACACAGTCTACACCCTGCTCAGGGCTGGTGTAAGTTCCCCCGCTCTCTGGCGGGTCTCTCCCCGCCCCCCTCCCACCCTGGGGGGGCCCCTCCGCGTCTGTCAGCACCCAGATCAGGTGGGCGTGGGCAGTCAGCGCAGCCCCGGGCGGCGTGGGCAGCTGTCCAGCCGCGGCGGGACTTCGAACCCGTGCAAGGAAACGGAGACCGGCCGGGTCCCCCATGCGGCAGGGCGGGGTGCTGGCAGCCTGCAGGTTCGCAGGTGGCGTCCTGGCTCCGGGCTTCCTAACACTAGCGGCTGCACTAGCCTCGCCTGGCCCGGCCCCAGTCTGCAGGCAGAGGGGTCCGCAGAGGCCGCCGCAGCCCCGAGGCGAGTGTGCGTGAGCCGGGCCAGAGGCAGGTCTCCCCCCCGACCCCACGCCCCGGACCCGCAGTGTCCAGAGCCCGGGTGGGAACCCGGGTACAGAGCGAGCCCCCGAAGCTAACCCTTCCAGCAGGACCCGTTAGGCGAGCGGCTTCAGAGAACCCGGATTCTCCCGGCCCGACGACGTGCTTCCGGGCTGAGCCCAGATGAGGCGGGAGGCTGGAGCGAGGGGGCATCCGCAGTCACTGGGAGCTGGTCGAAGCCACCTTCCCCAGGGAGGGCCTCGTCCCCCACCCCCTCGATTCATGTAGAAGCAATTCTCTGAAGCGGCCTCTAAAATCTATCTTTTTCTTAGAAATTTGGAAACATCTGCGACTAGGGAAGAAAAGTCCTAAGAATCAAGGTCATCGTTGCGGCTGGCTCCGCTGTGGTTTAGCAGCTATGCTGGGCTTCGCGTTTCACGGGGGGGTGGGGTGGGGGATGGCAAGTGCTGGTGGCCGCGGGGAGAGACCTGGGGACGAACCCAGTGCTCCAGCCTCTCCCCTGGCCGGCTGGGCCCAGCCCCTCCCCGACTGCCAGGGAGGCACGGGGTGGCTGGGGGGGGGGGGGGGGGGGGGTGGGAAGAAAAAAAGGAGTGGAGACCAGCATCTTCAAATTAACAAACTGTAATTGTTTTCCCAAAGATACATTTTTTTCATACACATCCATCATACACTGTAACCAAAAAAAGCAGTGTACATGAAATAAGAGAAAATAAATTAAAAATCCATAGCATAGGTAAGGAGGCTCTAGTCTGGAGCACAGCTGAGTTTCCAGCAATATAAGGAGGCTCGAAAGTTTCTTTTATAAGAGTGCCTGCTAGCAGGGGTTCCAGCCAGGTGGTTGGTTGGTCTGTAAGTCAGTCTTGAGTACTTGACAGTTCTGTTTTCCCTTAGCGCCTACAATAGCCGTCATTGTCCCGCGAGAGGCAGAGCTATGTCACGTCCGGGAAAAGTGAGGGAGGGACCACGGAGGCGGCGTGAGATCCGAACACAGCATTCAAAGGTAATTGGTCCAGTGGCGCCTGGGGAGGAGGAGGGCGGCTCCCCGGGCTTAGCCATCTTCCTTCGGGGGTGTGTACCAGCCTGGAGAGAAAGCGAGGGGACAGTCACCGGGTGGAGGCCCCAGCCCCCCCTCCTGGCCCCAATACCGAGGGAGGGCACCTCTGGGGTCATCGGGACGCAGGTGGTGTCGGGGAGCTGGGAAACTGCCCACTGGAGGCCACGAAGACGGGGAGAACAAGGCGCCCGATCTGAGATGACCCAGTGAGATGAGCATTCTGGAAGGGTGGTCAGGAGGGCCTGCACCTGTGCGCTGGGCGGGCGGTGCTTCTCCGGGGCAGGGGTGTGGACGCTACGCCCTCGGGCCCTTCTCCGGAGAATGGGGGCAGGGGAGAATGGGGGGAATGGGGGGGAACAGCGGGACGGGGGCAGGCGCCGTGTGATGGGCGGTAAAGGCTTAGAAACCCAAGGAAGGGGTCCTGGCTGTGGCGGGAAGTGCGACCCCCGGGCCCGGGCCTCACCGTTCTTCTCGTGGATCTGCACCAAGGACTTGTAGGACTGCTGTGCTCTCGTCAGGCTGTACTGGGACTGGGACAGGACGCCACCGTCAGCACGGCCGGCCGTGGCCCGACGGCCGCCACCTTCCACAGCCGCCCCCCAGAGACCCCGGCTCCCGCCCGAGGACCCTCTGCCCGGGGACCACAGCCCCACCGCCCTCCCGCCGGAGGCCTCCTGCCCTCGGCCCTCGGCCCTGGGCGCGAGGGGCCGGGGCCGGGCCGCTTACTTTGTTGGCTCCGAACTGCACTCGCGCCTTCCCCTTCACCAGCGTGGCACTGATCTGCATGATCACAGACTCTATGGAGTAGGCGCTGCTCCAGCCCTGGGGACGGGGGCACCGCAGCGCGCGGGTCAGGAGGGTGTCCGAAGGGCCCCGACGCCTGACACCGCCCCCCTCCACCGGCGGGGGCACCTCGGAGCCAGCCCTCGGCTGTCCGTGTGGGTCGCGGGTGCAAGCCCTGCCTGTCACCCGAAGTCAAGCGTGCGCCGCGGTCAGCACAGCCCCTCCCGGGCCACCGCGGGACGCAGGCTCACCTGCTTGGTGAGAAGTTCCATGCAGATGGCGCCTCCACCCAGAACGTACCTGCAGGAGGGAGGGGAGTCGGCGGCTTGCCCGTCAAGAGCTCCGCACCCCTTCCCCACCCTCCGCCCCTGCCGAGCAGCCACTCACCCTCCGGAGAGGACCGGGGACACGACCCTGACAAATGGCGGGTCAAAGGGGAAGTTGTCCTGAGAGGAAAGAGAGAAATCAGAGGGGCCAGTGCCTGCAGGACCGCCCTCTGCGGGGCAGGGAAGGAGCCTGGCTCGGGGGGAGCCGCACAAACAGAAGCCTTACTTTGAAAGAAAAGTTAAGTAGAATGAAGTCGGCTCCTTCTTTCTCTTTGAGGATCTGGAGATCATTGTGCAAAGCGCTGTCCTGGTCGACTCTGAGGCAACAAGCCTGGGCTCAGACCCCTGGTCCCGGCTCCCGCTCTCCCGGCCAACCGCTGGCAGCTCAGGGATGAGCCCCTCCGCACCCCAGAGATGCCCCCGCCCCCCCCGCCCCCCCCGCCTGCCCAGCCCCCACGCACTTGAGGAGTTTGACGTTCCAATCGTACAGACTGTCATTCACGAGTTCAACTGCATAGTTTCCTGGAAGGAGGGAAGACGACAGGTGCGGTCAGGATGGCTGGGGGACGGTCCCCGATGCAGAACCCCTCCCGGGCCGACAGAACACAGATCAAAGACTCCAGGTTCACCCCGATGGACAAACACCCAGTCTAAGCCAATGGCTTGAGAAGCTGCATTCTTAGACTGAAAAGTTCGTAAATGTTCACGTATCCCAAGACTTTTTTTTTAAGTTTCTTTTGAGAGCGAGAAAAAGTACCCGTGCACGAGTCGGAGAAGAGCAGAGAGAGAAAGAGAGAGAGAGAGAGAGAGAGAGAGAGAGAGAGAGAGAGAATGAATCCCAAGCAGGCTCCACACTGTCAGTGCAGAGCCCGACGTGGGGCTCAAACCCACGAACCATGAGGTGGTGACCTGAGCCGAAATCAAGATTCAGACGCCCCCCGGCGCCCCGCACTCACCGCCTTTGAAACTCTGTGACCGGTAGATATCCCTGAGCTCCTTCATCAGCCGGTCAGTGGCCTGCACCGAGCCAGACACCGCCCCCTGGGAGGAACAGGACACAAACATCCGCGCTCCTGAGTGGGGGGCGCGCGCGACAGGGGGGCGGCCCGGCAGGCGCCCTGGATCAGCCCACCGGAGAAAGGGCCTGCTCCCTACACGGATGCCCCGCAGACGCCCCCCCTCCCGGCCAGGACCCTCCAACCCTTCCGCCCGGCCCCCCCCCGCCCCGCCTCGCCCCCCCAACCCCCCGGCCCGGCCTCCCCCCGCCCCCCCTCCCGGCCTGGACCCTCCAACCCCTCGGCCCGGCCTCTCCCCGCCCCCCCTCCCGG
>NC_064813.1:66835790-66863609 GCF_023721935.1 Panthera uncia | reverse complement strand
ACCCTCCAACCCCTCGGCCCGGCCTCTCCCCGCCCCCCCTCCCGGCCAGGACCCTCCAACCCCTCGGCCCGGCCTCTCCCCGCACCTCCCTCCCGGCCAGGACCCTCCAACCCCTCGGCCCGGCCTTTCCCCGGGAGGCACGTACGTTCAGGTAATCTTGCCTCTGGTTCTTTTTGATCTTCTCTAGTATGGCCAAGTTTTCCTTTCCGATGCCGTCGTCTTCGGGTTTCTTGCCCTCGGCCGGCTCCTCCTCTTTCATCTCATAGTGGTCTAGGTCTTCCGTGTCCTAGGGGGGCACGGGACGGGGGTGGGGGTGGGGTGGGGAGGAAAGAACCAACACAGGTTATGCAGAGGGGCCACTGCCTTCCCGGTCCCACCTGGCCGGGGTCAAAGGGTACAGGACAATGGTCGGTCCAGCAGACCGACGGATGGACACAGCCAGCTCCGGGTCCAGAGTGCCCCGGCCCCACGCCCACCAAGAAAATCTCCTGGTTGGTCTCAGGCGGCAGGACCCCGCCAGGACCCAGGAAGGCAAGTGGGGACTCGGCCATCTTGTCCCCGAGACCGACCCCGCTCCAGCTGTCCCTGACACTCTCCCTTGATAGCAGCGGCCCCTCTGTAGTCCTGGAATGACGCTGGCCTGACACCGTGGCTCAGAACTCACTTCTCACCGGGTCGCTACGATTCCCAGGAGTAGTAAAGACGGGGGCACAAGTCTCCTGCCCTCCCCGTGGGTGCGGGGCCCGGGTCAGGTCTGCGGAGGCGCCTAGGCCAAGGGGAACGAGGTGGAGGAGGTCAGGAAGAGGACTGGGCCCTCCTCCGCCCCAACCCAGGTGGGCAGGGAGCTCGCTGTGCGTGGGGCGGCGCAGAGGCCGGCGGCCGAGATGTGTGACGGCCCTTCGTGCGTCTAAGGTCCCAGCGGAGCTACTCAGGAGCAGAAGTGTCACCGGAGCGGCGTCCTCACCCTGGCACAACGCAGCTGCCACTAACCTCCTAATTCCGACGCTAGCCGCGGACATCCACGAACACCTGTCCCGTGCCGGGTGCTGTCGCAGACCCCACACGCCCCGGCTGACGTCCCACAATCGCCGTGCTGCTGTTCCGCCGTTACTCCCGTTTTACAGAGGAGCAAGCTAAGGCCTAGCGAGGTTTATCACCATGCCCAAAGCCGCACGACCCTCGGCGGAGCTAAGACGTGAGCCGGACTCCATGTGGCTCTGAAGCTCGGGTTCTTAACTGCTTCTTAACTACTACGTTACTTTCTGTAAAAGCGCCTACGTTTTTGGAGAACGGACCAAAGTTACTTAGTATTCGTCAGAGACCACGTGGGGCATTTTAGACGCGGCGTCGCATTTCACCCTCACGACGCTCATACGTACTAGGTGTCACAAGCTGCCTTGGAAACGAGGAAACCACAGCTGGGGGAGTCCCTTCCCCAGCTGGGTACAGGATGGGAGCCCGGGTCCGACTCCAAGGGCCCCTAAAGGGACCTCGTGGACTACTTGGCTTAAAGACCTCAGCACTTGGCTGTCCTCGGTGCTTGCGGGGGGCCTGTCTCCCGCTACACCGGCTGCTCCTCTAGGCCAGTAAACCTGTCCTCAGTCCTTTCTCTCCCCGGTCTACGTTGGAACGCTGTACACAGCGGGTGCTCAGTGCTGCTGACAAACAGCTTCCCGCCAGTGCCGCCCCGGGGCGCGACCCTACCTCAGGCATCTCCTCGTCTTCGTCTTCCGAAGACACGTCCTCCTGTGTGCACTGCGGCCGGGAGGGAAAGACAGCGATCAGAGCCTCAGCACGTGGCCTCTGACCTCCGCCCTGGAGCCCGGGGTCTGGCGGCTGTGTCCCTGCCTCGTGCCGCCAGCCGGTCAGGATGGAGCCACGGCCCGGGGAGTGACCTCACTACCGGCCCGTCCTTCTCCTACCACGTGCACACGTTAAGAGGACAGTGGCCGCACGACCCACCTCCCGCGTCCCGGTCCGAGGAGCCTCTCCTTGACTCGATCGTCTCCAGACTCACACCAGCCGTTGGTTCCCCCAGCAGCCTGGGTCCCCAAAGGCCACCAACCGCTACCGCCGGTGGTAAAAACTCCCCCTCCTCTCAACACGGAGCTCGCTGCCCCTGGGGAAGTTCTGGGGGCACCAGTGCCCATCTACCTACATCCCCACCTGAAGGACAAGGGCCAAGAGTCGCGACCCGTGCAGGTGTCTGCAGCGGCCGGAAGTGCGGAGGAATTACCGCAAGCACGTCTCCGCGAGCGGGCATCCACCGGGCCCAGGGCCCCGCCTGCTCACCTGCTCGGCCGGCAGGGGCTGGTCCAGCATCTCCACATCTGGGTGCTGAGGGAGGTTGTACAGCTTACACAGGTCGGAGATGATCTTCTTCAGATGCTGCAGGAGCTGGGAAAGGGGACGGCGGTGACGTCAGACACCTCATCCCCACCCCAGTATGGACCCGTGCGTGGACAAGCTCCTAAACCCCGATCCGGTACCTGGTCCTCTGGATCTCACGGACCACGTGTGTGGGGGTTTCCTGGACCAAGGCTGGGTTTGGTGCAAGGCTCTCCCTCCGGCTTTAGTAAGCCGCCCCGCACCCCTGCCCCGGAGTCTGCCCCCGGGGATCGGACGTACTGTACCGCCCCCTTCCCAAATACATCTCCTTTCACGAGGCGTCTCCACGATGTGGGCCTCATAAGAGGAGAGGGCAGCCTCGGCCCGGCAACCTGGCCCCTCACCAGAGTGTTCCCTTTCTTTATGTCCACCAGCCTCTCCAAGACAGCGGCCAAGTTTGGGTCATCGGACTCCACTGACCAGATGGGGGGCACAGCAGGGTAGGACTCCTGAGGGAAAAGAGCAGAGAGAGTGGTCAGCACGGCAGCCCTGGGAAGAGCAGACCTTGCCTGCCTCCCGTCCCCCAAGGCTTCTGGTCCCTCTGCTCCTCCGCCCCCGACAAAAGCCCAGCTCAGCAGGTCGGCATCCCACCAGCTTCCCAACAAATCCCAGAGCAGAGCAAGTCCCCGAGAGAACCCTTTCCAAACAGCCTGAACACCCTTCCTCTTCTCAGGAGTGAGCCAGGGAAGCGCCGCCGCGCCACCAGCGGGGAGGGAGGCTTCCCACGCACGGCGCTGCGGGCGGCCTGTCCCACACCCGGCACTGAGCCCTCCAGCCCTCTGCTCCTCGAGTTCCACGGTGATTTCAGGAAGGGACCCCTTGTCACAATCACGCCGACGTGAAAACAACGAAGGCTGCCGGTCACTTTCGGTTCAGCTGGAGAAGGAAAGCCACACGCTAGGCTGAGCCTCCAGAACCCAACAGTAAAAGGGTGGCAGGAAGACGCCTCCGACCCGGTCACTCCCCACAGAACCGCTGACGGGCCAGCTCCCCCTCTCTCCCTCGAGCAGGCGCGGGCTGCAGGGCCCCACGAGGCAGGCTGGGGGGAGGAAGCCCACGCTGCTGACATTCCCAGGCTTCCTGAGACCAGGCACCAAGTGCACCCTGACCAGACTCCCCCCTCTGCCCAAAACTGGGGGCATAGTTCTCGCCAAGTCTCCTTTATGGGGGCCACAAGGAATTGGACTGAGAGCCTCGCAGCCTAGCTTCCTTCTGGGGACAAAGACGGAACTAGATGGGCAGCTAGAAGAGAAGGGGGCATTCCTGCCTTTCGGGAACAGAATCAACTCAGGGGGCTCCCCCCACCCGCTTCTGCAGGGGTCTTAGCTCTGTCACAGCGCTAATCCTCAAACGCTGGAGGGAAGCAATCATGAAAGATACTCAAGTCTTCACCTGACTCAACCACACCCAGTTCTCCAATCTCAACTTTTTAGTAGGAAAAAGGTGGGGAAAAAAAACGGGGGAAAATGGGACACATGCGCTTTGGGGGAGCACCGTCCAGCCCAGGCTGAGGCTCACCGCACCCTGACCTGGTTCAATGAAGGAAAAGGGATAGGAAACCAGGCCCCCAAGTACCACCTGATTCACGGGTCAGTGTTTCCCCTGACTACTCCCTCCAGGGTGCAGACAGCCTGCTGGGTAAAGCGCTGGCCCCCCTGCTGCCTAACTACTGTCCCAGCAGGTAAGTGCCAGGCCATGCAGCACTGAGCACTCCCAGTCCTCAGTCGCTGCCCCCTTTCAGGGGAGGTCTGAGGACACATGGGGCAGGAGGCCTGCAGGATGTCTCCTGGCTTAGCCTCGTGTGCGATGGTGTTCACTGGGCACAGAAGGGACTGTAGCTGCTCAGGATCAAGGGCGCCGTCCTCAGTCATCACCATCGTTGCTGGGAAAGGCACCCACCCCTGGCAAGGGGAGATTTCCGAGGGAACAGGAGAGAGGAGGTCTGCTACCAGCTGGGGCAAAAGGAGGACAGTTCGAGGTTACACCAGAATAAAAGGGAGACCAAAACAGAGAAGAGTCCGTGACCTGCGAACCGCTCCTTAGTAAAAATTCAGGGAGCAAAGGGGGGCTTCGGGAGAGGTGCCTGGGCAGCGATCCCACAGGTGGCAACGTCCTAAGTCAAAGGCACTGCCGACAAGGAGGTATCACGGAAACGTGGAGTTCCAGGCCAGGTGGGTCCCCGCGGCTGAGCTCAGGGCACAGGCCTGGAACCCAAAAGTGACAGCAGGGGAAGAAGGAAGGGGCCTCCGCAGGTGGCCAGGTAAAGCCGCGCGGGGCCAAATCACGGCCCACGGGATGTGGGCCGGTGGAAAGGGCCAGTCGAGGCGCCATATGTCGGGGTGCGCGGCGGACGCCGGGTGCACAACCTCCAGCGGCGGCGGCGAGTGTGACCCGCTCGGAGCAGGCGCCGGGCCCCGACGAGGAGGGGGCGGGGGAACTCGGCCTGCCCGGTCCTCGGAGAGCAAAGAGCCGTGCGGTGTGGGGCGATCCCGGGTGCCTGACAGGGGGCCGCGCAGAGGCGCGCGGAGGGGTCCTCACCGTGATGTTGCAGTGGATGCGGACGGGATCCCCGGGCACCGACCCCCGCGGGGGCAGATGCGGTCCGGGCGCGGCCCCCGCCCCGGCCCCTCCGGCCCCGGCCAGCAGGAACTCGCAGCTCAGCTCGTCCAGGCAGGCGCTGGCAATGCGGAAGCGCTCGTGGCCGCGGTGGAAGATGGACTCGAGCAGCTTCAGCTCCCGCCTCAGGCAGGGCCCCGGCCCCGGGCCCCCCCCCGGGCCGCCCCCGGCCCCCGGCGCCGCCCCCTGGCCCCCCAGCTGCTGCCCCGGCCCCGGCTGCTGCTGCCCCTGCGGCTGCGGCTGCTGCATCCTCCGCTCCGCTCCGCTCCGCTCCGGGGCCGGCGGGCCGGGAGCCTCCGGCCTCCGCTCGGGCTCCGCCGCCGCCGCCGCCGCCGCCGCCGCCGCCGCGGTCCGCACTTCCTGATCCCCCCTTCGCCAAGATGGCGCCGCCGCCGCCTCCGGGACGGGGCCCCCCCGCTCGCCGGCCCCCAGCCGCCGGAAGCCGCGCGCCCCTCCCCCTCCGCTCCGGCGGCCCGCCCCGCCCCTCACGTGACCGCGCGACGCCGGCCTCCCTCACGTGACCTCTCTCGCACGCCCGCCCCCCGGTGCTCGCCTGCTGCCCTGCACACGTGACCCGGGGCTTTGGGCCCGGCTCCGTCGGCGCCTCCGCGCGTGCTGACGCTCGCCGTGCGCGCGCCCGTGCGTCGGCCCGGCCGGCGCTCCCCTGTCACGTGCCCCGGCGCCGCGTGCTTCCCAGGGGGCCCCTCGCGCGGGAGTCGCTTCCTGTCCGGGTCCCTGAGCCGCGGCGGCGTGTAGAGAGAGTGCGGGGCTCGCGCGTCTGCGCCCCTGGGGGCTCACGGCGAATGCGGCGGCTCCCGGGGCTTGCAGGCTCGTGCCCGCCCCGCCACCAGCTGGTCGTGTGACCTTGGGTTCGCCACCGCCCCTGTGAGCCTCAGTTTCCTCGTCCGTGCGGTGACCCCGGGCGGGGCAGTGCGTACAGGGCCTGCGCCAAAGGACGGAGGGAGACACCGTGCGGTGCTTGGCCCCTTAAGGCCGCGCGGCCGGTACCTGACCCTTCGCCTCGTGAGTCCCCGCGGGCGGAGACGAGGCTGCGGGGCTGCGTGGGCTTCCCTCGCGGGCCGGGCACCGGGCAGCGCCGGTGTGGCCCGCGGGCCTGAGGCCGGCCGACCACGGCCCTTGGCCCAGCCGTGGTGGGCGCCGCCTGCCGCGGTGGCCCTGGCCCTCGCTAGGTGGCACTGTCGCCGAGGATCAAGCAGCGCGGGGGCGGGGTGGTGGCCCGGGCTGGCTTCCGCCGAGGGCCAACCCCGCGCCTGGGCCCCTGGCTACCTTCCTCCCCCTCCCCACCCCGGACTAGAAAGAGAGTCCTTGGGGGCGGGCTGTGCGCCCCGGTGCCGGGTGCTGGGCGCCTCGTTTCCCCAATCTGTGGCGGTTGACTCTGGGTGTTTAACGGTGATCGAGACGAGTTCTGCCCTTCCTGGGGCCGGTGACTTCCTTTGGGGAGCCTGAAGGGTTAGCTGCACGTTCCCTTTTTGTCGGTGTTCAAGCTGGTAGCATAAAAGGCTGGGGTGAGAACTCGCACTTCCTGAGGGTGTCTTGGAGGTATTTCTAGTACCCCCAGCAGGTTTGCGAGTGGGGGAGAGGCGTGGCTGCCTGAGGACACACAGTAAGCGGAGTGCTTGGCCTGTCCCACTCTGCCTTTCTCTGACGCCTTCTCAGGAGATTGTCACACCACTTGACTCCGATCCTTCCCCCAAAATACCCACAGATGCGGCCATTTGGAAAATCCTGAGTTCCATATTTCACTTTCATTTAAAAAAAAACTTTAAAACTGTTTATTCTGACAGCAGGGGAGGGGCAAAGACAGAGAGAGAGAGAGAGAGAGAGAGAGAGAGAGAATGAATCCCAAGCGGGCTCCGTGCCGTCAGCGCTGGACGCAGGGCTCGATCTCGTGAACTTGAGGTCATGACCCGGGCTGAGATCAAGAGTCAGAAGCTTAACCGGCAGAGCCACCCAGGTGCCCCTTGAGTTCCATATTTCTAAAAGGGTTTTGATTAGAAGGAAATAAGATGACAAGACAGTCTCACAGTGTCGCACACTCCAGTGAGGGAACAAGAGTCGCGGTCAATGAGGTGAGGTCTGTGTGTTCTGTCTCTAGTACTCTGCTCCTCATCTCTGCTCTCGCTGGGGGCGCCCTCGCGGAGAAGTCCTGTCCGGTGTGCTGAGGTGGGGAGGGCCCGGGAAGTAAGGAATGGAAGGAAGTGATGGCTACATTGATTCAGTGAACGTTTGGGTGCTGGGGAAACAGGAGTGAATAAAAGGAAACGCCCTGCTCTCGAGCCTACTTTCTGTTGGGGGAGACAGATAGGGTAAAGGTGGAATCTGAAGCGAGCTGACTCACTAGATCGAGAGAGGATTGATAAATATTTACCGGGCACCCACGACGTGTGAGGCACCGGGATGCAGCATTGAATGGGACGGACCCAGCCCTCACCTTTTCCGTGCATTCAGCCCGGTGGGAAGTCTGACGCTTCCACGAATTGTTACACAGCCAGTCGTGAAATTGCAGTTCTGGTAAGTGCCTCAAAGAACAAGCCTGGAGAGGTGCATCTCTGACAAGTGGCGCACTCGATTCTGAAGGACGGGTAGGATTGTGTAAGGGAGGAGGGGACTGGGCACTGTCCCAGGCAGGAGGGGTGGCCTGTGCAAAGGTTTTGAGGTAGGTCTGTGGCAAGTTGGAGGAGGGGAAGGAAGGCTTTGTCTAGGGTGATACGAGGTAGGCACGGACAGTTCTTGGCACATATTGGCAACCCCGTTTAGGAACTTGGGCTTTAATTTAAGATCAGGAAGGACCTTAACCAGGCAAGTCCGTTAGCCTCTCTGCTCCGGCTTCTGTTCCTGGAGCACGGAGATCGGAGGTGGTGACGGCTCCCCACGACGCTGTCGGGAGACCTAGTGGCCCGACGTGTGAGAAGTGCTTAGGAAGGCGCACGTGGTAAAGAACTTCGAAGGTTTTTGAGGAGTGAAGGGTCAGCGTACCTTGAGTCTAGTGGGAGGAGAGAGGGTAGGAAACGAGGCCAGGGTCAGAAGCAGGGACTGCATCGTGGAGGCCACCGGAAGTGCTCGGGTTTTACTCAGCGCAGCGGGAAACCGTGGAAGACCGTAAGCTAGGAGGGGCACGATCTGACTTAAAATGTTAAAATTTTGATCCCTCTGGCTGCTCTTTGAAAAACGAATTGTAGAGATTTTTGTTTTTCCTCCAAGAGGGCTCGTGTTATCGGCGTGAGCAGACGCACCTGTTTGGTGCAGAACCCACGGTTTCTGCTTGGAGCCCCAGAAGCATAGCATTCGGTCACAGACTCGACAAATGTGTCTGCCAGGAACTGTAGGGGCACCAGGGGGTGCAGTGAGTCCTGGTGCCGAGGGAGGCCCCTTCCATGGCGGCTGTTACGCGTTTGACGATGTTTTGGGCATGTCTCGCTCCGCCCTGAGGAACACGGGGCATCGGGTAAACCAGAGCAGACGCAGCAGCTGATGCAGTGTGATGAACACAGTGGTGGGGTTCAAGAAGGGTAAGGCCCTTGAAGGGTGACATCAGTCAGGATCAACTCCCGAGAAGGAGTGTGAAGGGCGAGTTCCTTAGGGGGAATAGGAGACGTTCAGAAAGAACTGGGTCCCAAACTGGAAGGAGGTCGAGGAGAAAGGCAAGGGAGAAGAGGGGAGAGCACGAGGAGGGGGCGGAGGCAACCGTAGAGGTGTTGGCCATTGGAGCTTTGGCCCGGGGCCCCAGGGCGACCCTGAGAGTCTCAAGCCTACTGGAGGCCAGTTTACCAATATAATTAATCGGCAAGATAATTAATCGGCAAACTTAAAAATTTTTGGTCCAGCAATGTGACTTGGAGATTGTTAAAGAAACGTGCACAAATTTACCTGCAATGGAATACGTGCAGCTGTTAAAAATAGTTGCCACAAGGTATTTGAGAAGGAGTAAACGAAAAAGGAAGGGGACAGGTCTAGATTTACAGTGTGGTCCTTTTTAAAAAAGTGCAAGTAATGTGTGTGATTTACTTAGGACCCCAACGGACATGCCTATTTTTGTACAGCAAAAACGTGAACGAGGATGCTCATGCCTGCATTTTTTTTTTAGTTTATTTGGAGAGCGAGCACGAGTGGGGGAGGGGCAGAGAGAGAGAATCCCGAGCAGGCTGCTCTCTGTCAGCACAGAGCCGATGCGGGGCTCGAACCCACGAACCACAAGATCATGACCTGAGCCAAAATCAAGCATCCGATGCTTCACCGACTGAGCCATCCACGTGGAGCCACCCACCCCAGTGCCGGGCTGATCGCTAACAAAACTGGAAACAACCTGAATTCCGGGACAGTGGAATGACCACGTGGTGGCATAGCCACACGGTGGAGCACAGGGCGGCGACGGGGCTGAATGAGTGACACCTGCATTCACAGCATCCAGGATTCTCACAAAAAACCGAAACCAAAAAAGCGCACAAAAGATCACGATTCCATTTACGTAAAGTCTAGTAGGCAAAGTCAACGTATGCTACGAGAAGTCAAAATAGGGGTTACTTTTCTTTCATTTGTTTGAATTGTGGAAAAACACCTGTAACCTAGAATTTACTGTTCTGGCCGTTTTACCGTGTGCATTCCAGCAGCATTCAGTACATTCGTGGTGTTGTGTGCCCGTGATCTCTGTCGAGTTCTAGAACTTTGACAGTCACTCCCCACTCTCCTCCCCCCATGATGTGACTTGTGGAGATCCTGGAGGGAGTAATGACTGGCAGGGGACGTAATGGGGGGCTTCTGGATATTGGTAATGTTCTTTTGTTTTACCTGGGTGAGATCGTATGGGTGTGTTTGTGTTGCGAAAATGTAACTGTATATTTATAATTTATATGTATTTTGTATCTAATATCTAAATACATATAAATTTAGAGATCTATAATATCCGTACGGATACCTATTATATAGATAGGTACATATTTGTATAGATATTATATACTATATACGTTTAATATACAGATATATTAGATATTTATATGTAAGGTGATTAACGATTATTTTTCTAGGAGGTAGGATTATGAATCGCTATTGTACTTTGTTTTGCTAATTTGTATTTTCCAGTTGGTCTTCATGAATATGTATAACTGTGGTAATAGTTTTTAAATAAATAGTTTTTAAATTTAAAATATCCTACATAAAGGAAAATAACATCCGTTGCAGTGCCTCCTAAGAGAAAAGCGTTCCTTACCCTCAGAGGCAATGGGAGTGTCTCACCAGAGCCTTGCCTGGTCTGTTTTGCCTCGGGGCTGACTCATCGCCCATGTCTGCCCATCGCCCCGTGTGGCTTTCTGGACCTGTCCTCTCTCCCTGAATGCCTGGCTCTCCGGTGGACGCGGAAGGAGTGTGCGAGGGAGACACGAGGGGGAGGGCGCTCTGGCTCTCCTCGGCCACTGGGTGCTTGTGCTCAGGACTCCTTGCCGAGCTGGAAGTACTGCTCCTGTCGGACGTGCACTGGCACCGGAGTGATGCAGAGAAGATTAACACAGCCCTGGGCAGGGATGGCACACGAGGCTGTGAAGCATTCCGTCTCTTACTTAGAAAGTAAAAATACAGGGCGCTTGGGCGGTTCGGTCGGTTGCGTGTCCGCCTCTCGATTTCGGCTCAGATCGTGATCCCAGGGTCGTGGGGTCAAGCCCTGTGTTGGGCTCTGCGCCGACGGCACGGAACCTGCTAGGGATTCTCTGTGCCTCTCGCTCGGCCCTTGTCACTCACTCGTGCGCCCTCTGTCTCTCAAAAACAAAACAGAAACTTGAAGCAAAAGCTGAGGAATCTGAAAAGAGAAGACCGAGGCCAAGATGAGCAGGCTGCCTGGACTGGCCCAAAAGCGCCAGGGAGCAACCGAGGGCTTCGAGCAGGCAGAGACCCGCTAGTCTGTCACCACAGAGACAGGCAGCCACTCCAGAGACTGATGTTCATGAGCGAAGACTCACGGCCTTCCCCGGCCACCTCGTGTCCGCCAACAGAGAGATGGCAAGTACTGAGGACATCTGCACGTACGGCTCCCTGTCCCTCCTGTTCAGGTCTTTGAAGAGCCTTTCGGCAGCCTGGCTTACTGGCTTTCTCCTCTTTCAGTGCTGGGTTTTATCTCCACTTCCTGCATGTGTTCAGACCCCGTGACCTTCCTGCTCTGTGCCTCCAGAACACCATGTCCCTGCCCCTGCTAGGGCGGCCACCGCACTGGGCCTCCTTCATAGCTGGGTCTCAGGACGCACACAACCCTTGAAAAACAGTAGACACCCAACAAATGTTGATCTGCATTGTTGAAGGTGGGTCTCTTTCCGACCTTTGACCCTTTCACCAAAAGGAGTGACTGCACACGTTTCTTTTCCTTAAGGCTTTTATTCTCCACTCTTTCCTTGCTTCTAAGATTTTTTTAATTCTTAGTAGATCATTACATGTTTGTGTGTGTGTGTGTGTGTGTGTGTGTGTCCACTCCCACGTGCATCAGAGGGCCTGTGGCCACCCACTCCTTTTCTGGTACTTGTCTTATTTTTGCTCTTCAATATCAGGACTGAGGACGTGTCAAATAAGTTGCTTTTAGCTGAACTTCCACTTTTTTCAAAAAAAGATTTTTTTAATGTTTATTTTTGAGAGAGGGCGCGCCCGAGCAGGGGAAGGGCAGAGAGAAGGAGACACAGAATCTGACGCAGGCTCCAGGCTGTCGGCACAGAGCCCGATGCAGGGCTCGAACTCACGAGCTGAGCTGACCTGAGCTGACCTGAGCTCCAGCTCGTGACCTGAGCTGGAGTCGGACGCTTCACCTACTGAGCCACCCAGGCGCCCCTTAGCTGAACTTTTAAAAAGGGATTTCCCCTACACACTGGAAGGTGTTGGTCCTGCACTAGCCCTTTTCCTATTTGTCAAGCCCTCATGAGAAGCGGGGCGCTGTGCTGGTTCATGATTCAGCAGCGGAGACCGCCACTGCCTTAGACGGATTCGTTCATTGGATGGACATCCTCTGCAAACATAGAGCAGGGCGCTGGGCTTAGTCCTCGGTCAAATACTCCTTCCTTGAGGAACTGACATTTCTGTCAAGTGTTCAAATAAACAGAAGGTGGTTTATAAAAGGGCCAAGGGAACGCCCTGTTCAAAAGGCCCTGAGGTGTGAAGGATGGGGTGGGGGTGGGGTGGAGAATGTTCACGATCTTCTAGAGCGCACCTGTAGTCGGGGTGGGGGCTGCACATAGTGGTCTCGATGAGGCTGAAGAAGAGACGGAGTAAGACGGAGCCTGCATGTGCGGTAAGGCTGCTCTAGTCAGGAAAGTTTTAGTCGTAAGTGACAAAAATCCACCCAAGGAAAAAGGGAAGCCTTTATTGGCTCGGAAACTAAACGTTCCGGGCTCTTCCTATCAAAGATGTCGCTGAGTTGTGAACCCTCTCTGTCTCACGGTTGCTTTCCTTCTCCGGCTGGCCTGTGTGATGTGGTCCTCGGATCCCCTTTGTGACACAGAGGCCGAAGACTGGACTGGAGGGGAATGGGCAGGACTAACTGATAAGGGCCGCTCTTGAAAGTTGCCTTCTCTCGGGGCCAGGTCTAGGTGTCCCCACCTGAGGCCCCCTGGGGGAGGGCAGGAGGTTGGCCTCTGAGGGAGCTTATGGAGGCGGAGAACGGGACAGGTGTGTGTGTGGGGGGGGGGGGGGTTCTGTTTCCACACTCGCTTTTCTAAAACGGCAAGCCCAGAGTCCCCTGTCTCTTTGAGGACCTGAAATGCCTTTGCTCGGCGGAACCCTCGTCCTTCCAGAGAGGCAGGACCGCTTGGATTGGTGAGAGCGAACAAGGAGGGCGGCAACGCCAAGAGCTCCTCCCGAATCCCGCCCCCTCGTTCCGGCGCTGGGTGCCCGGGTGCTGAGCGGCTCCAGAGCTGCTGGGGGCAGAGGGCCGCCCGCTTCCGCCCCGCGCACACGCGGCCTGGGCAGAAGCACGTCCCACCTGGGGACCCCCTTTCTTTCTGGGCTCCGGCGCTTCCGCCTCCGGGGCGGAGACTCCTCCCCTCTCCGTCCCAGTCGCCTTCCCGGGGAGAGCGGCCCGAACAGCCTCCGCCCGCCGGCCCCCTCCCGCAGCCCGGCCGCCCCGGCCCGCGCGGCTTCAGCACCGCGGACAGCGCCCCGCCCGCGGCATGGCCCTGCGCTCCGGCCCCGCCGCGCTGCTGCTCGGCTGCGGCCTCCTCGGGCTGCGCGCAGGTGAGGACCGCCTCGGGCTCCCGAGCTCCGGGGTGGGAGGGGGACCCCCAGAGCTGGGGGTGTCCGCGGGGGGGGGGGGCGGCGCCTGGGGGACTGAACGGGAGGAGGATGTCCCCGAAGGAGTAAGCGATGCAAGGAAGCGAAAGAGATGCGGGCCACGGTGGTGGGGAGGGCGTGGGCCCAGAGAGGAAGGAGGGAGGGGGGTCTCCCCGCGATTTCTGGGGTGTCAGGAGGGCACACGCTGCCGTTGAGGTGCCACCCGACTTCTCGTGAAACGTTTTCACAAGTACTCTAGCTGGATCGGCACCCTCCCTTAGCTCTCCAGCGTTTCCTGTACCCCAAGTCGGGCTCCTGAGTCTGGCCACTCCGCAGGGGCAAGGCAGGAAGGGGCGAGAAGTGACTTCTCAACTCTCTTGTGGGGTTGGACAGAAGACTTGGGAGGGAAGTCGCTGGGCCAGGCTGAGGGCTAGGAAGGAGCTCGAGGGGGTGGGGCACATGGGTGCAGAGTTGCAAGAGAGTATGTGGAGGGGCAGGAGGGGCAGGTGTGAAGGGGTTACACAACTAAATGTTTTCCACGCCTGCATGCCATGGGAGGTGGGCTCCCGTGCGTGGAATTTGGGACTGAACACAGGGTCCGACCTACAGCACAGGCAGCCCAGCCCAGCTATCCTCTCCAACCCAGCAGTGCCTTTGAAGGTGGGGGTGGGGTGGGGTCACAGCCAAAGTCACATGGGGAGGCACATAATGTTACTTGTACACACAGATGGGCGCTGACTGAGGAGAAAGGTCGTGTGGTGTGATATAAATAGCCGTTCCCTTTCATCACCATCCCAAACTCTCCTCGAACTGCAGGGATCTTTCAGGAGAAGCCATGAAAACATGAAATCTCCAGTCGTTTGAGACCACTGTCTGAGACCTTGCAGGAAGAGTAGGTCTCCACAATCCTTGAGGAATGGGTTCCTACTCTGGAGACATCTGTGTGGGGCTCCCTGGTCTCCCCGGTCAGTGATCTCAGAGAACGGCTTCGCCATGAGGGGCCCCCACGGGCTGACCTAGGCATTTTGCTGTATCCTTAGGGATGGAGCAGCGGGACGCTGCTGTCTCAGCCTGGCTGGCCCACTTGGCTAGGGAGAGCGGGATGCTAGGTGGGCCCCCCTTGCCCACTTCCTTCCTTCCTGCCCCCCACTCCCCTGCCCAGGCGTCCGGGGTACTGACACGGAGGAGCGGCTAGTGGAGCACCTTCTAGATCCTTCCCGGTACAACAAGCTCATTCGCCCAGCCACCAATGGCTCTGAGCTGGTGACCGTACAGCTCATGGTGTCGCTGGCCCAGCTCATTAGTGTGGTGAGTACGGGTCCCAAACTCTCTGCCCAGCCACTGAAATCTGAAGAGCCAAGATTGTGCTCATGTTTGTGCTTATTCCTCTGGAGTTCCCAAGGCTTGGGGAGGTATGGGAAGGGCGCGGGTGCTTGTAGTGAGCCTGCCTGCTGGGGGGCCTTCTCAGCAGCAACTTCTCTTCTCTGCAGCATGAGCGGGAACAGATCATGACCACCAATGTCTGGCTGACCCAGGTTAGTGCTCTTCCTGCCCGGCCCACATCCCCGGTCTCCTCTTTCCTCCTACCCGCTCCCGCCCCCGCCCCCCCACCTTTTTTTTGTATGCGCTTTTTCCTCTTTTAATCTCCTCAAGAAAGGCAGAACGGTATAGACTTTGGATTCCTAAATAACTGATCTGAATCTTGGTTCTTCCACTCACCAGCTCTGTGACTTTGAACATGTTAAGATCTGCGAGATCCATTTTATTTGTAAAATGTAGATTCTAATATCTTGGCTTAGATGTCAAATTAAATGAGGACGTATTTTATGAGCCACATTGGCTGGGCAGAGAAGTCACTGTCAGGAGGGAGTGGGTTTTAAAAGCCTCCTCAAGCCAGATGCCCCATCCTCCCAGTCTCTGTCCTTGACCTTGAGCCCCACCAAGGTCAAGGCTGGCAATGCTCTCTCCCCCTTTCCCAGGAATGGGAAGATTATCGCCTCACCTGGAAGCCTGAGGAGTTCGACAACATGAAGAAGGTTCGGCTCCCTTCCAAGCACATCTGGCTGCCGGATGTGGTCCTATACAACAAGTAGGTGGCCTGGGAGCAACGGGAAGGCGGGTGGAGATGACCAGGATGCTCTGGGAGGGAAGGGGTCTTGGGGAAACTACATCAGCTCATGCTGGGAAGAGAAGGGACCTCTCACTGGCACAGACACAGTCACTACGCAAACAGGCCCAGACCACTGCGGGGTGGTGTGGACCCCGAGGCGATTTGGGCCACGGCCAGTGCCCTCCCAGCCAAATAGGAGCCCCTGGCGTTTGGAGCCGCGGTGGGATACGAACAAGGGCTGGCAGCTGCAGCGCCTTCGCTGATTCCAGAAAACGCTTCCCTGGAACACCGTTCAGGATCAAAGAGCCTGGCGGTCCCGGTTTCTCCCCGGGTTCTGTCCCCTTTCCTGCGACAACCCCGCTGACCCTCAGGATCCCACATCACTAGTGGGTCCATGCCCCGCTCTCACCTGCCTCTGTCCCCGTCATTGCTTGGGACTCCTTACTCTCCACCCTCATGTGGAGCACCCAGTTTGCGCGATGCGCGATAAGTAGCGGACAGCCCCCCTCATCCACCCGCTTCTGCCTCTGAAAGGCCTCACAGGCCTCCCGACCACCAACTCACCCACTCCCCTTCTTGCTCACTCCCTGCCGCACCTCTGTACGCTCCTGGCGCGTTACCCTCACACCTGGGTCTCCCACCCCGAGTCTTCCTCGCACTCGGCGCTGGGCTGACGGTAGGGTGCGGGCACGCTGGAGCCGGGGCTCACTGTGCGCGTCCTCTGGCAGCGCTGACGGCATGTACGAGGTGTCCTTCTATTCCAACGCCGTGGTCTCCTACGACGGCAGCATCTTCTGGCTGCCGCCCGCCATCTACAAGAGCGCCTGCAAGATCGAGGTGAAGCACTTCCCCTTCGACCAGCAGAACTGCACCATGAAGTTCCGCTCGTGGACCTACGACCGCACGGAGATCGACCTGGTGCTCAAGAGTGACGTGGCCAGCCTGGACGACTTCACGCCCAGTGGCGAGTGGGACATCGTGGCGCTGCCGGGCCGGCGCAACGAGAACCCGGACGACTCCACCTACGTGGACATCACGTACGACTTCATCATCCGGCGCAAGCCCCTCTTCTACACCATCAACCTCATCATCCCCTGCGTGCTCATCACCTCGCTGGCCATCCTCGTCTTCTACCTGCCGTCCGACTGCGGCGAGAAGATGACGCTGTGCATCTCCGTGCTGCTGGCGCTCACCGTCTTCCTGCTGCTCATCTCCAAGATCGTGCCGCCCACCTCGCTGGACGTGCCGCTGGTGGGCAAGTACCTCATGTTCACCATGGTGCTGGTCACCTTCTCCATCGTCACCAGCGTGTGCGTGCTCAACGTGCACCACCGCTCGCCCACCACGCACACCATGGCGCCCTGGGTCAAGGTCGTGTTCCTGGAGAAGCTGCCCGCGCTGCTCTTCATGCAGCAGCCGCGCCACCGCTGCGCCCGCCAGCGCCTGCGCCTGCGGCGGCGCCAGCGCGAGCGCGAGGCGGGCGCCCTCCTCTTCCGAGAAGCCCCCGGGGAGCCGACGGGCCCGGCGCAAGGCTGCGGGCTCCGCGCGGCGGTGGACGGAGTGCGCTTCATCGCGGACCACGTGCGCAGCGAGGACGACGACCAGAGCGTGAGTGGCGCCGCCGCGCGAGGCTGCCGGGAGCGTGGGGGGCGTGGCCTTCTCCGTGGGCTGCCGGGAGGCGGTGCCGAGGCTGCCGGGAGTGCGGGGGGCGTGGCCTTCTCCGTGGGCTTCCGGGAAGCGGACCGGACCGGGCCGGGTTGCGGGTGGGGGGCGCGCACGACCCGGGACGCGTTGGGGGCCTTTACGGCTTGGCGGCCGGCCGGTGGCCCCCGCTCGCCCCCGCTCGCCCCCCAAGCCCCAGTTGGTGATGTGACCATCGCAGCTCTGGGCACAAAGGGCACGAGTCGCCCGTGCGCCCCACCGCGCGGGGCGGGGGGGGGGCGCGGCAGAACCGAGGACGGCCGGGGCGGGGGTGGGGGGAGGGGAGAAGAGGTTCCGCGGGGAGGACAGTCCCAAGTCCCGGACCCCTATCTGCGCCTTTGGGCCCCGGGGGGGCCGGACCCGGAGAAATCGTTTTGGAGGAGGGGCCGGTGGAGGCGAGGGCTTCCCGGAGCACCCTGCGCTTTGCGCACACCCGGCTCTTTGCTCCGTGAGCCGCGAGACCGCGCAGGGGGAGAGTTCTGCGGGCGCCTTCCCCCCGCCCGCTTTGGGCGGTCAGGCTTCCGGTACCCGGGCCGCGTCCAGGCTGTGGCTCCGCAGTGGTTGCCATGGTGACGGGCCAGGTTTCCGCCGCCGGGATGCGGCCGTTCCGGTTTGGGGGCGGCGAAGAGGGGCGCCTCCAGCACTACCGTGAGGGGCTGGGCCGGGGGGGAGGTGCGGCTTCAGAGCCTGGCGTTTCTGTGCCCTGTTCTGGGAGCCGGGGGCTTGGCCAGGGAGCGGGGTACGTTCCCGATGGGCGCAGGGCGGGCCCGGGCCCGGGGACCTGCGGCGGGAGCCTCGGCTGCCGAGGCCACGTGGGAGATGCAGGCGGGGTGTGCGGGGCGCAGCCACCCGTCCCCCCGCCCTTGCCGCAGTCCGTTCTGTGCCGCGCGCGCACTGCGCTGGGTGCCCGGGGCGCAGTGGCCTACTTGGACGCCTCAGACTCTCCTCGTCCAAGCCCCAGTGCTCCGTCTATACCGGACCCGCAGCCTTCCCACCTTTTAGTAAATGGCATCCCGTCCACCCGGTGGTTCAGACCAGAAACTGCAGTGCTCCTTGACCCCTCTCTTTCTCCCTTAACCCCCCCCCCCCCCCCGCATCCAAATCAGCACACATCCTGTCCCGTGAGCACAGACTCCAAAATCCTTCTTGGCATCTGTACTCTATTGCCCTGGCTGGAGGCCTGGCCCAGGGCAGGGTCTCCTGGGTGTGTCCCTCAGTCAGCTGCTCCATCCAGATACACGATATCTCCTTACGTGGTACCTTGTCTCCCTGGCTTGGGTCCTTGGGTCATCTGGCTGACCGGCCTAAGCAAGCTAAGCTCTGTGCTACCTCAGGACCTTTGCACACCTCTCTCCGCCTGGAATGCCCTTTCTTTTTACTGGGACGTCTGTAGCTCATGCTGCTCTTGCTCTCAGGGTCGTGAATTCAAGCTCCAGGTTGGGTGTGGAGCCTACTTAATAAGAAAGTCTTTTTAAAAGTCTATTACTATTATTAATCTTTGCTCTCCTGTTTGAGAGTAAGTCTCAGACATCGTGACCCTTTATCCCAAGTACCTCAGGGTGTCTGTCCCGAGACCAGAGATACCGTCTCGCACAACCAGGTTCAGTGATCAAATTCAGGAAATTTAGAGTTAATATAATGTCTTAATCTGCTATGAAGCCCATATTAAGATGTTCCCAGTTTTCTCAGTCATGGTCTCTGTAGCACTTTCCCGCCCCAGCCCAGGAGCTCAAGTTGCATTTCGTTGTCCTGTTTCTTCTTCTTCGACCTGCAGCAGTTTCTCAGCTTTGTTTTTCATGGCATCAACATGTGGGAGGATGCGGGCGGAAGGTCCCGGTTCGGGTTTGTCCGATTGTTTCTTTCTTCACTGTGTTCCTGCCACAGCCACGTCCTTCCCGCTTATCACGTGACCTTAAATGTCACTTCCTCCAAGAGGCCGTCCCAGATCACACCTGAGATGGCGCGTCTGTCCTTTGTTTCCTATGAGGGCCGGCCGCTGCGTAGCCACCCCGTCCCGCCTGTCTGCGCCCTCAGCCACAGCCTGCGTTTGTCTTGCTCCCAGTCATACCCCAGGGCTTGGTGCCAGGTGCACAGTAGGCACAGGTGTGACAGGTGAGCCAGTGCTCAAGCTGCCTCCTTCCCAGGCCCCCGGGGGAGCGGGTGCAAAGGCCCCGACGCAGGCCGGGTGGAGCGGCTCTGAGGGGAGCCCGGCCCTTCGTGCAGGCCCTGTGGCAGCGGTCGGACCCAGGGGTTATTCTCTTTCCGACCGATTTGGTCCCATCTGGGGACCAGTCCTCAGCCTCCGTGCCGGAGGTGGTGCTGAGGGATGGGGCTCCCCCGGCGGCCGCGAAGAGCGAGGCCCGCAGAGGCAGCATTCGCTGGCAGTCTGTTGCAGACGCTGGGGTTACACGACGGATCAGATAGGGTCCTTGTGGTTTAGGACCTCCCCGCTGGCTGGGGTGGGGGTGGGGGCAGACGTGCAAATCCAAGTGGGGACACGGTGCAGGAAAAATACCGTGGAGGACATGTGCACACGGTGTCCAGGGGGACGGCGTTCACTCTGAGCAGGAGTAACAGGGAAGAGCACTTTGTACAAGAGGCAACATCTGATTTGGGCTTGAAAGGATGTGTAGGAGTTCGCCAGGCGGAGAAGGGAAGATCAGGATTCTAGACAGAAAGGAGGCTCGAGGCACAGAGCCTTGAGAGCACGACTTGGGCTTCGGTGAGTGTGGCTCGCAAGGCGGCGGACGGCGGTGCCCTTCGGATGTCACTGGCACCCTTGCGAGCGCGGACGGGCCGCTAGAGGCTTCTGAGCAGGGCAACTTTGGAAACGTCAGTCTGGGGTCACGGAGGGAGAGGGGCGGTGTGTGTGTAGTGAGACCGGCTTATACCTGTTCCCTCTCACCCCGCGGCCCCCTGCCCCTCCGTCCAGGTGAGCGAGGACTGGAAGTACGTCGCCATGGTGATCGACCGTCTCTTCCTGTGGATCTTTGTCTTTGTCTGCGTTTCTGGCACCATCGGCATGTTCCTGCAGCCTCTCTTCCAGAACTTCGCCGCCGCCGCCTTCCTGCACGCGGACCGCTCGGCGCCCAGCTCCAAGTGAGGCCCTCCCCGGCCCGCGCTCCTTCGCCCGTGCCCTCTGTTGCCAGTAGTTGGGGCGGAGGTGGGACAAGTGAGCTGGGGGCGGGGGCGGGGGGGGGGGGAGGCTGCCGCAGATCCATTCTTTCCCGCCCCCCCGGGCCCCTCCCCAGCACCTGTGGCACGCGGCGGCCGGCCTGTCCCCTTGCACCTGCCAGGCAGGCTGGTGGCGCACGAAGGCTGAGGAGGGAGAATGGGGATGTGGGCCTTCCACGCCGAGGGAGGAGTGGCAGGGGAGGGGCCGGGGCGGGGCAGGGTGGCAGGGCGGGGCCGACTCCGGCCGACCTGATGGAGTGCCACCCGACCTTTCGGGCACAGGGAGGGAGGGGCCGGGGGCGGGCCTGAGTGTGGCCCGATGCGTGGACAGCGCCCGGGCGGGGGCGTCTGCCCGGGGGCTCACCTGGCGCTGTGGTCGGATTCCTTGGGGGGGGGGGCCCTCCAGCCCAGCCCCACAGCCCTCCGCTCCTAAGGGGCCCCAGAGCCCCAGCTCCCTCTGCACCCCTTCCTTGCTCAGGCCAGGGTGTGGGGGGCAAGGCTGGGTATCGGGGGAGCCTCTGAGTTCTGAGGGTGCGCAGTGCGAGCTCGCCGCCTGCTTCTGGCCCCCTGAACTGACCGGGCGTTTGAGTCGGGAAACCAAAGCTGTCGGCTTTAAGCTGACCCAGCCTCCGTGCCCTCCGCAGAGGGCGCCGGGCAGGAAGCGGTGGCGCCGCCCCAGCCCTCCCCCGCCGGCCAGACCCGAGCTGGGGTGAGGCGCGTCGTGTTGCCGCCTCCGGCTCCTCACGCGGCACGGTCTTTGCCTCTGTCCCCGGGCCCCCGGAGGCCGTGTCCGCTCCCTGCTCCCAGCGACCAGCTGGGGACCCCCTGGCCTCTCAGCCCAGTCAACAGGCCTCCGATGGGCCTCCTGCCCCCCTCCCTGCCACGTGAGTGGCTCCGATTTGCGGTCCCAGCCCGTCCTCGGTGCCACGGAGGGGTCAGTCCGCCCCGCGTAGCCAAAGGGCCGGCCGGCACGCCGTGCTGTCCTCCGCATCCCAGCCGGCCTCCCGCTTCGGCAGGCACCGCAGAGGTGGGGGCAGTGCCATCGGGTGGGGGCGCACACGGCACAGGCCACGGGGCCAGACGGGCTCAGTGTGGATTCTAGTCCTGGCCCACCACCTGCTCGCTCAGCCACGGGAACAAGTCTGTTTGCCCTGCGGGGCCTCGGAGCCCCCATCTCTACCATGGGGGCGGGACTACCTCTTCGGCGGGGGGGGGGGGGTGCCGAGGAGGAAGGGAGGTTCTCCAAGAAGCCCAGTCGGTCCCTGGCACGAAGCAGAGGCTTCGCGAACGTGCGGTCGGGGGGCAGGCAGAGCTGGGGCGCTGGGCTCACCTGACTGTCCTGAAAGCCTCCCTCGCAGACCCTCCCTTACCCCGTGTCTCTTCCTTGAGCAAAGCAAGGCCCCTGAAGCAGGGCGGGGACTGGGGAGCTGGGGACTGGAGAACATTGCGGGGCATGCTCGGTGGGTCTGACGGCCATGCCTCTCTCTGGAGAGCTTTCTGCAAAGCGCCGTCCTGTTCCTGGGCTGTGCTCCAGCCCTGACCCTGGCCTCCCTCCCGGGTCAGCTCCTCCCAACACGGGTGCGAGCTTGTAGCCCCTGGGCCGATCTAGGCTTGTCCTGGCCGCGGATGTCCGGCCAGTAGTTGGGCCAGGTGTGCCTCGGCATGCGTCCCCGCCTGCCAGAATGGGCTCATCTCTCCTGAGGGGGGTGTCTTGGCCCCGTGGACCCCCCCCCCCCCCCCCCCCCCCCCCCCCCCGTTCTAGAGCAGCAAGTTGAGACTTGCTTGCATTATGCCTGGACCCACGGCAAACTCAGAGTCCTGGGAAAGTCCAGGAACCAGAACACCAACTGGAAAGAGCCCTCCCCCTGGAGGGTGGGGTGCCCGCCGGAGGCCTTCCCTCCTGGCTCTCCCCGCCCCTCGTCAAGGCCTGGGCCACGCGGAGGGCCCTGTCAGCTGCCGCTGCGCCTGGCCTTGCGTTAAGTGCTTCCTGCGAGTGGCTGTTGTCCAAGTAAGTCACCAAAAACGCTAGAGGGGTCTAAGTTGGCAGCTTGCCCAGCGTTTCGTGGGCATCTGACACATGAGGAAAACAAGGCCTGGAGACCGACAGCGCTTTGCCGTGACCTTGCTCATTCTCGTCTGTAAAACGGGGAGGGCAGAGCTGGTTGAGGGCTGGAGCGCGGAAAGACAGACGGCTGCGTACGACGGGGTCACCGGGCTGGGCCCTTGGGGCGGTGCCATTTCCCCATGTCTGGGCGCCGCCCTTTGGGGCCCCTGCCGCTGCGGGGAGGGGAGGGCAGCAGGGTTTGAGCCCTCGGGGGGTTGGGAACTGGGGACAGGCACAGCCCCTCCTCTTCCCTTGTGCCGTCAGGGGGCGCCGAGGCAGTGACTGGCCCGTCTCTCCCGGGGACGGCGGGGCCACAGGCCGTGTGCCAACCACGCTGTCCGACTCTGCTTTTGACGGCCGGCGCTGCGGCAGGAGGCGAGCAGTCTATCGGCGGCCGCCTGACGGGCCTTCTCCGCAGACAGAGGGCTGTGCAGGGAGGGCAGAGGCAGGATCTGGGGGCTCGACTCCTGCCTCCTCCAGCCCCAGGCCCTTGTTCCCGGACGGCCTGCAGGCAGGGGGCTCCCGCCGACACAGAAGCCGCCTCAGAGAGGCGGAGGGACGGTGGGGGGCGGCTGGGGGAAGGCTAGGGCGTCGGTGAACCCAGTCCCTGGCCGGAGCGGACTCCGGCTCTCAGCCGGCTGCTCCCCGGTGTGTGGGCTGCCGTCACCTGCCCGTCACCCGCCCAGGCCGGAGCGTGAATCGGCACCTTCGGTGTGTGGCCCAGCGGCCCGGCTGGCCGTCACGCGGCTCCTAAGGGACTGTAGGTCTAGGTGTCGCTGCGACTCCCGCCCACCCACCCTCCCTGCGCCCCCTGCCCCCGCACTGGCCTTGGTCTCCCTCGTCTGTGCTCCTGGAGTATTTGCACCGGTCCTAGCCAACTCCAGGCCAGACGCACTAGGAACTTCACGTTCTCGTAAAGAAAGAGGTTTCCAAAGCTGTCTTGTCTGTCTCGTATTTGGGGGCTGGGGTTGGCAAATTCAGGGACCCGGGACCTGCTGGAGGAACGACTCGTGAGGCGTGACAGATGGTACGAGACTGGGGAGCAGCCGTAACTCCAGTACTGCTCTGGGCCCTACGCGGACACCCATCGGACGGAAAGGAAGCGGCCGAGCGGCCGGGCCCCGAGTCACAGAGCCCAGAACTAGCTCCTGGGGGGGGAGGGAGCTCTGGGGGGAGGGTCCCTTTCAAAGAAGGGGCCGGAGGCAGGCTGGCCAGGTCTCACAGGTCCCCTCACAGCTGCGGCCCGCGTGAGCCCCCTCTGCCGTGGGCCCAACCCAGAAGTGGCGTTCAACTGTGGGCCTCTCGCACCTGAGACGAGCCGAGGACACCCGTGGGCCCCCGTGGGCGGCCCTGCTTCCCAGCCCACTTGGTGTGGGGGCGGGGGCCATCTCGTTCCCTCTGCACACGCGCCCGGCACCTGCACTAGGTGTGAAGGGTACCCTGCCCTCCGCGTGGGACCAGGAGCCGCCTGACGGGCTCCTGGTCGGTTCCGGGTGGGGCAGATGTTCCCCTTCGAGGTCTTTGGAAACCTGTCCAGCTGACTCGGCTCGGGGTCTCACGGACCACGAGTGACAGCCATGCAGAACTGTGGTCCCTAATGTGCTCCTGGACACGTCACTGGCCCTCCCGGCCTCAACTGTCCCATCTGCATAGCGGACGGGGAAGGAGGCTTCGCTGGGACTCAGCCTCCCCGTCAGGTACTTCGGCTGGATCTGGTATAGACCGTGGACTAAATTACCACGTGGACAGGGGTGAGTCCTCTCGGAAACTCAAGTGGGAGGAACAGTCCAGTGCCTTCCACACGCAAAGCAGGGGAAGCCACGGCGGGTCTCCTGGGACTTCGCTCCAAGTATGGGCTTCCCTGCAGGCCCTGGGGGCCAGACCGAGCAGCAGCCGGGGGCGGGTGCCCTGTGGGGGCAGGGCGGTCATCTCCAAGAGTGTCCCTGCTCTGGGCCGGGGGGCATGCCGTCCGTCCGGTGGGCTCGTGAGGAAGGGCGTGTGGGGGTGGGCCCCAGCCCCGAACCCCAGGACCACAGCTCCATCTGTCCCCGGTCCCCCCACCCCCAAGACCACAGCCCCTCTGTCCCCAGTCCCTCCCCAGGACCACAGCTCCTTCCGTCCCCAGGTCCCCCCACCAGGAAGCCACGGCCGCACGCTTTCTAACAATTCAGAGTCTCCTTTTTTATTTCTGAGGAATGTATAACGTGAGTCACTGTTACCAAGGGACACATAAGAGCAGAACCGCAGCCACGGCCACACCAAGCCTGAGCTTGGGCTCTTCCCACCCAGCGCCTGGGGTCACACCAGGACCCAAACCCACAGAGCCTCTCCACGTGAGTACAGGAAATAGCTTCAGCGGTGACACGTTTCACAAGTGATAACCGGAGGGGGCACGACAGCCATGGTCCGGACGAACCAACTACAAAGATCATTTAAAAAAAAAGGAAGAGGGCGTCCTGGTCACTAAAAACAAACACCGGACAAGAAAGTAGAGCAGGGCAGGAGGGAGCTCTGCCCCGTCCAGCCTTGCGGGGGCGGGCGGGGGTGCAGGGGCGCGGTGGGGGGGGGGGGGGACGTCCCCGCACAGCAGCGTCTCCGGCAGGAACCTCTTCCTACCGCAGAAACCGAAGGCGACAAGTTTGCGACGGCGCCTCTGACCTCGGGGCGCGGGGCTGGGGTTCTGAGGGCCGCGTGCTGCCAGTTAAAGAGGAGGCAGCTGGGTCAGAGCTGGGGTCCTAACGCCCAAGGCGGAGCGGGGGCCGCAGGTTCCGAGGCGCCTCCGCCCGGGGACGGGCACCGTTTCCCTACCGGTTCCTTGGGACACTTGGCTGTTCCACAAAGACATCTTCAGTATGCTTTAAAAACTTGGGTTTTTTTTTTTATTTTGGTCAGTTTTTGGTCCAAAGCACAGAGGAAACAGTAGCCACAAGAACAGAAGTGTGAAGGGGGGCGTATCTACTGCTGAAGAGGTGGGGGCAGACGGGGCCGCCTCGGCGGCAGTGTGGGGGTGCGGGGGGCGGGGGACAGGCTCCTCGGGGCGCCGGCGTGGAGCATTCTCGGACACACACGGCCACCACCCGGAGGCGGGCTCGGGTCTGGAGGGGCAGGGCCCGGGCACAGGTCTGGAGCGCGTCCGGCTGACTCGGGCCCAGAGCTGGACTCCGGGGAGACGGAGGGCTGGGACCACGGGAGTCAACGCTGGCTGGAGGTGCGGACGGGGTCCCGCCTCACGGGGCTTTAGGACGAGCTGCTGTTTCATCTACAAGTGCTGTCGAGTGTCAGCCTCTAAAGGGTCCCTAACGGGCAAGGAGACCTCAGGCCTGTGACCGGCCCTCCTGAAGCTACCTCGCAGACAAAAGCACTTGGATAAATGGAAAATTAAGTCTGACTTTTAAATCTGTGCAATTACAGGTTATCTGTAGCAGTTAAGAATCAACACTTATGACATTTTTAAAAACTCTTCGTTTACCCACGACTTCGTCAACTTTCGCTGGCGTCACGGTCACGAGAAACACGCGGGCGGTACAGTGATCTGACCCAACGTGACATTGTGCCCTTGTTCTAAGTCCTGATTATCTGAGCGGGGAGGACCTGTTTCGGAGGACTTCTGCCACCAGTGGGTTGGGGTCTGTGGCCCTGCTGTCCCCTGCTGGCAGGACAAATCCCTAGGAATGCTTCAGGAGGACAGCTGCGGCCTGGTGGTTTGGCGAGGCGGGTCTGTGCCCCCTGGGTGGTCGGCGTCGCCCCACAGGGCCCTCTGCTATCGCTGGGGGACTCCCAGGCTGCGCCAGCCCTCCCGGCCGCCCCGCCCCCTGTGCCCGCTAAAGTGCAAGGCCCGAAGGTCGCTGACCCCACGGCCCCGGGACTGACGGACTCCTGGATGTCTCGCCCGCTTAAGTTCGCCTCTCACCCTCTGGGAGGAAAAGGAGAAACTCCGTGATCAGAAGGAGGGGATCGCAAAAGGGCCGCGGGGAGCCGGCGGGGAGGGGGTCGGGGGGCGGACAGAGTCCGCCGCTGAAGCCCCCAGCGCTGCCAGGACTCAGAGCTGACGGGGCCCCGGCCAAGATGGCAACAGGTCGATGGCAAACACAGGGAGGGGCAGCGGGAGCCAAGTGGGGCTGGGCGGGTCGTGGGCGAGGACCCTCGTGCTTGCGTGGCGGGAAGAGAAGGCGCGCCTCCCGCCGCCCCCGCAGGCAGGGCAGGGGTGGGCACCCCCCCCCAGAGGCCGGGCACGCAGGAACCCAGTTCCCGGTGTCCCCAGCATGCCCCCGCCCCCACCCCCACAGGACAGCACAGCCCGCCTCGCGCCCACCCTGCGGCGCCCGGCCCGCTACACGGGGCAGAGGTAAAAGTTCTTCTCCTCCTGGGGCTTGCTGACCCAGTTCCCGTAACCCATGTCCCTCAGACCCTTCTTGAAGTAGTTCTTGGCCACCTCATAGTCGCGGGCCGCCTTCTTGGCCTCCCCGTAGGAGAGTCTGAGCAGGTCCCTGCGGTACCGGAAGGAGCACAGCTTCTTAAACAGGAGGAAAATGTTCTTTTTGGAGACCCGGGACAGCTCGTTCCGCGGCCTGGAGGAACAAGAGAGCTCAGCACTGCCCGGGGACAGAGAGGGAGGGGAGCCCGGTGGGGGAGGTACAGGGGGCAGCCGCCAAGCGGCCGCTGAGCTCTGGGGAACGCAGACGGGGCGGCCCGCGGCTCCTCACCCGTCCACGGTGCCTCTGGTCCCATCCAGGATCTCCAGGTCGTAGCCGTCAGCCAGGCACCAGTTGACGCTGGTCTCCTTCGTCTTCCCGGATTGCCTCTTGGAGTCGTACACGCTGACGCGGCCAACCTGGGATGGGTCCCGGGAGTGACGGGAAAGATGGAGACTTCCAGGAGAAGGTCCTGTGGCAGGGACTGGGGACTCCCAACACACGGCGGGGGGGGGGGGGGGGGGGGGGGGGGCCGGGATCCCTCCCCCTATCTAGGGTTCTGTCTGAAGACCAGACTCACTGAGCCCTGCTCGACTCAAACGGGCTGCAGACAGAAAAGCAAGCCCTCAGCATCCAAGGGGACAGAGGGACTAGCCCCCGGGACATCCCCTGCCCACAGCGGATACAGGGGTGCCACGGACAGGCTCACGCGGACGGGAGAAAACATCAAGGGGAAGCAGATGGGGCCACACACCTTGGGGTGGTTGACGATAAAGGGGGGCCGCAGTCCGTCCTCGAAGGCACTCCCGTCCCTGGTCACACGGCAGCAGATGGCCCGAGTCAGATGCCCTTGGCTGAACAGGTAACCTGGGTGCAAAGAGGAAACCATGCCCGTCTGTGCAGGGAGCGTGAAGAAGGTCCCGGTGGGGCCGTGAGGACGGAGGCGGCGCCCCGCGCCCGCAGGCACTCCGGGCTCCAGGCGGGCGACGCTGCGGCTGGAGCCTGCTTTCCGTGAGCCACTGCGAGACCCGCCCGGTGAGCGCCTGCGCCGAGCCCGCCCC
>NC_064813.1:66799839-66835690 GCF_023721935.1 Panthera uncia | reverse complement strand
CGCCCCCCCGGGCCCCCGGGCCCCGGGGGGGGGGGGCGGGGGGGGGGGCCCGCTTCCCCGGGGCCCCGCGGGCCCCCCCCCGGGGGGGCCCCCCGCCCCGCCCCCCCCCCCCCCCCCCCCCCCCCCCCCCGCAGCAGGGTGGCCACCGGACCCGGCACAGCGCAGATGCCGCGTCAGCACCCAGCCACGATGCGTGCGGCCCGACGGGACCCTCACCCAGGGTGACAGACTTGAGGTACACAGGCTGCAGGAAGTGCGTCAGCAGCGCCCCCTGCAGGCCCAGCACATTCCAGCGCAGGATCTTGTCACTACAGGACATGGTTCGGAGCCGCTCCCCCAGCCGAATGCCGTCCCACGTAGGCACGATGTCACTGGATTCCACTGGGATGGTGCCCTCCCCTGTGGAGGGACTTGGGTCAGAGCCACGGGGGCCCCTGGGCCAGGCCACTCCTGCCGCGGGGCTTCTACGCCTCACGCTTGGGCCAAGGCACTGGTGGGCTCATTCTGGCCGCACCAACACCGTGCTCGGTGCCGGGAACAATGGCGAGCGACCCAGAAGACCTCTGTGCCCCTGGAACGTGTGCACGGGCGAGGGGGCAGGAGGGGGCAGACAGACAGCAGCAGGAGAGGGGCAGACGGACAGCAAGCGAGCAAATGCTCCACACGCACAAACTCTGAACGGCGACAGGGCCCGGAGGCTGGGAGGGTGGCGCGGCCGCCCGGGACGGACTTGCAGGCAGAGCAAGAGACGTGGAGAAGCCACGGCTGAATAACGGTTTCAGACACAGAGCACAGCACAAGCAAAGGCCCTGAGGCAGCAAGAGGTTTGGTTGTCCAGGTTGCCGACGAAGAGCCAGTGGGCCCGAACCCTCGGCGGGCGCGCAGGCGCGCAGGTTTGGCTTTTCTGTGCGGTGCACTGGGAAGCCGCCACGGGGCGCCGCTGCGGTTTTTACGCCCAACGTGGGGCTCGAACTCGTGACCCCGAGATTATGAGTCACGTGCTCTTCCAACTGAGTCTGCCAGGCGCCCCTCGCTTTCGTTGTAACAGCTTTGCTGAGATAGAACTCACCCAACTAAAGCACACGGTTCTGTGGTTTTTACTGCGTTCGCAGAGGCGTGCGACCCTCACCCCAGTCAGAACTTTCACGGCCCTCGGGAGAAACCCGGCGGGCCGGCCCCTCCCACCCCAGGCCCCAGGCGACACTGGTCCACCCTCTGTCTCCACAGAGTCGCCCCCTTTGTACTCCGGACGCGTCGTATAAACGGAGCCACGGAGCATGTGACCTTTCCACTTCGTGTGTCCTCAGGGTCCAGCGAGGTGCCAGCACCGCCCCCTTTCGCGGCACCACGTGGACAGAGCCACTCTGTTCACCAACGGGCAGACCCTGGGGCGGCTCCCACCTTCTGGGGACACAGCCAGGGGCCAGCTGCTGGGTCCCGGGTCCCGGGCAGGGAGGTGACCCGGCCCGAGGGCGTGGGGGCAGCCGTGAGCGGACAGCCCAGGGCGCGTGCGCTTCGTTTCCTGTCCCCTCCTGTTTTCCCCGCCCTCCCCGTGGCGGTAAGATCACCTCCCGGGAAGCTGTGTTTCTGGCCAGGCTGTCCCCTGAGTTCCGGGTGGGCCCTCGGGCTCCCACATGACCCCCAGACTCAGAGCGGAGCCCCGCCCCCCCTGCGGTCCACGCCTGTCCCTGGGCCCCCCCGCCCGGCAAAGCAGCCCTCGAGCTCTGGCAACGGACGCCGAGAGCGTGGCAGCCGTGCCTTGTCCCGGCGGTGGCCCCGGGCTCGGCAGTCTTCCTGTGGGGACGCGGGGGACGGTGCCACTCACCGTTCTCCACCTTGGTGCGCAGCTTGCCCTGTTTGGGGTTCTCGAAGACAGGGTAGTGGCGGGACTCGGTGCTCTCCACGGCACGGTCGCTGCAGGACTTGTCGAAGAGGGCGCCGTCCCCACACGGGGCCGTGCTGCGGGGCGGGGGCGGCCGTCAGGGCCCGTGCCGTGGCCCCGTCCGGAGCCCAGGGGCTCGGGAAGCGCGGGACGTGGAGGCGGCGAGGGGCTTCCCCTGCAGCCCCCGGGGGGCGGCCGGGCACGTGGGCCACGCCGCGTCCACGCGCCCTCAGGCGCAGGCCTCACCTCCGGGCCAGGGCGCCCCCGGGAACCGACCGTGGAGCCTGGCGGGGCTTTGGGCGGGGACCGCGCGCGCCTGGCGTCCAGGTGGACACGGGGACCACACACCTGATGTACAGGTGGAAGGACACGGTCTTCTTGATCTGGAGCTTCTCGCCTCCCTTCGCGGGCTCGAAGATGCTGTCCTTCGCGGTCTGCGGGCTGTACTTCATCAGCTCGCTGTAGAGGAACCTGCGGGGACGGCGCCGTGAGGACGGCCGCCCCGGTGCAAAGGGCGGGGGCCCGAGTCGCGGAGGGACGGGCGGAGGCTCACCTGATGAAGCCTCGCCGGGAGATGATCTCCGCGTGGCAGTCGTTGACCGTCTCCCCCTTCAGGCTGAGAGAGTCGCCCTTCACGCAGCGGTTCCCTGCAAGCAGGGGCGGGGGGAGAAGGTGACCTCTCCGCAGGGCACGGCCAGCCTCCCCGCGCTCGTCCCCCCCCCCCCCCCCCCCCCCCCCGTCCGCGTGGACCGCGGCCGCTAAGAGCCGCACGGCGGTCCGCTCCCGCCGCCGGGGGGCCCCACCGACCTGTCCCCAAGCTGACCACGACCCCCAGGTCGTCCGAGGCCTTCTTCATGATGACGGCGGCCAGGATCTTACGGCCGAGCAGGGAGGGCTGGAAGCTGTTGGTGAGGGCGTTGAAACAGCGGTGGCTGAGCATGGCTATCTGGTCGTGGAAGGTGCTGCCCGTCAGGGGGAGCTGTGGGCACAAGGCTGCGTCAGGCCCGCGGCGCCCCCCCCCCCCCCCCCCCGCCCGCCCGCGCCGTCCCCGCTGTGCGTGCTACTGAGGCGCGGAGTAAAGCCCAGGAGTGCGTCACAGGACAGCAAGGTAAGGCCCCAAGAGAAGATGGCAGCAAGAGTAGACGTCTTAACTGTCTTTGGCTGTGCTTCTGGGGACCTCGAGAGGAGGAGCATAGTTCTTCTGAGAGTGGCCCCTGTCACTGGGGTTACCTCTGTGAAACCCATGCGCTCGGCCTTCTCGTCCTCCCCAATCAGGACGCGGAGCGCCGCATCGGCCGCCTCCTGCTTGCCTTGCTTCTTGCTGTGGGCGCACACGGCCGGGAACCAGCGACCCCCGACTTTGGCCTGGTACACGAACCTTCGGGACGAGAAGCAGGATAGAGACACGCGCCCGACCGCGACCGCGTCGCCGCGAGGGGCCCGCGTGAGGCGCGGGGCACCGGGGACTCACGATGTCACGTCCACCAGAGCCAGAGGTCACCCGGACCGTTACTTACCGATTCTGTCTACGCCGACTCTTCTTCAGCGTAGACGCGTTTATAAGGGAGACTTCGTATACACGGAAAACCGGGCTCACTTGTCACGAACTGAAAGTGGCCCCAGAACTGGATGACAACATCGGGTCATCAAACCTGAGGGGGCGCGGCTGCCCGCGAGGGCTCTGGGCCCGCACCACAGAGCTCAGCAGGTCGGGGAGGGGGTGTGAGGAAATACGGCAGGGGTACTTCTGTCCAGAGCTTAGGCAGAAACGGCAGCGGCGCTCTCCCTCGCGGTTTAACACTCTACTTCGAAGCACCCGATTCCGTTTCCTAATTTCCCGGTCGGCCCAAGAGGACCCTCGGCTTGGCGTGGTCGGACGTGGAGACGTGCCTTAGGCAAGGGGCTCAGCTCTCACGAGGGGGCCCTGGGAGGGGCACGCCTGGGCACGTGAGCCGGTCGGGCCGGCCGTCCAGCAGGGGCGGGAGAGCGTGACGGGCGTCTCCCGCCAGGGTGTCAAGAATCCTAGCTTCAGCCCCGTCCTAAACTGCTCAGGCAGGAAACAGAGCCGGTCCTCTTACGCTCAGTCACGCCGAGCGGCCTGTCCGGTGCAGGGGACGCCCTGACTCCTTCCTCCACCACCCCGGGGCGTGCGGACCGGAGGGGTGGGGGGAGCAGGAGGAGGACAGGGACATGGCGTGACAGATGCCAGAAAGCAGCGGGGGCCAAACCGGGCCTTTGAGAGACTCCGCAGAATCTCACGCCTGTTCCGCGCGCCTGAAAAGTACGAATTCTTACGCACGAAGACAGATAGGCGTGCAGGACCTCAGACAGCTGCAGACCACAGCCGTCAAGTGAGTATCGCGGTAAAGCGAGTCACAATACATTTTCTGGTTTCCCAGTGCACGTGGAGATACGTTGGCGCCAGACCGCAGTCTCTTGGCGTGCCAGCGCTGGGTCTAAAAACCCCACACGTACCTCAACTAAAACATACTTTATTCCGAAAGAACGCTAACCATCACCTGAGCTGTCAGCGACGTGCGATCACGGGTCACAGACCGCCAAACGTAGTGACGCAAAGGTTTAGGTACCGTGACCGTCACCACAACGTGGCGCAGACAGGAAGTGAGCGGAACAGCTGGAAACACGGCGCCGACAGACGCGCTCGACGCAGGTTCCCGCAAACCTTCCGCGTGTGGCACCCGGTCCGTGGGAGCGCCAACGGGGTGTGCCTGTCCCTGCCCCGTCAGGGCCTGTATGTGTGGGACACGGGGACCTGTCGCTTGAAAGCTACACACAGAAGCCACCAGCCACGGTCCAAGCGCTCCGTAAGCACGGGTCTGGGGTGAGGGGGGCGGCGGGCAGGGGGGACGCGTGCAGCCGGGGGGCCTGCTCGGAGGCTGGTGAGACGCAGGGCTGAGGGCGGGAGGTGGTGAGCGGCGCAGGGAGGGCGGAGGGGCGTCCTGCGCAGTGCGATGCGGGTAGGGGGGTGCCCGTCACAGGACCGCGGCTAGTACCAAACGCAGCGAGCTCCCCTCCCAGCGCCGACCTGGGCCGAGTTCGCTCCCTCCCGAAGCGCCGTCCTCCTCTTAAGCACCCTGAGGCCACCGCGTGGGCGCCTCTCCCTACTGAGTCAGGCCGCCGAGCAGACCCTCAACCCATCACACAACCTGAGCTCTTGGTGACACGCACGAGATAGGAGACCTCACACCTGTCCCTATCAAGGATCCCTGATTCGCATCTGGCGCCCGTCCACACAAATACAAATGTGGCCCCTCAACATTCCTGAATGGATGAACAAAGCTGGGAGAGCAGGAGGCCACCGACTGGTTTCGGCGCTGGAGGCGGCAGGAGGTTTGGGCCGAACTATATGCACAACACACGGGCCGAGGGACGGTCTGCTTGAAGGACGTGCAGGGGAGGGAAGCTGGCCCGCCCCTAGGGCTGTGGCCGTGGAGCAGAGGGAGGGCAGTGGGGTCACCGACTGACACGGGAAGGACCGGGGGAAATGGCCACGGGGCGACACCCAAGAGCTCTCCTCTGGGCAGGTGGGACCAGAGGGTCAGGCGGAAGAGACAGGAGACTGGACACGGCGGTCCAGAGCTCTGGGAAGGTCTGTGTTTGGCGGGCACATTCGGTGGTTTCCAAGGAGGCCAGAGAGGGGGAAAACAGAGGGCACAATGTGTCACCCCGACAGCAGGGCGGGTACTGCGGCCCCAGCCCCTCGCCCCTCCCCACGTGCGTGGGCGCTGCTGTGGCCGGGGGTCTGCCCTGCGCTCCGTGCGGGTCACAGTGATTTCTGAAATTCTGCGTGAGTCACTCAAACCCCTGGGGGGGGGTTCTGTGCCAGGAGAAGACGAGAGGCCAGAACGCAGGCACGAAGAACAAGGCTGAAGCCGGGGGGCGGCTGGGCGCAAAGGGCAGGCGGAGGCCAGGAGCGCAACGGCCTCTCCCCGTTCCTCCCGCCCTGTTCTTACCTAGTCAAGTAAGAAAGGACGGACTAGGGCAAGAGCTACGAGTAGTTCACGTAAGAGGAAACACAAGTAGCACGTAAATACGAAGAGATCAACGTTACTTACCACTAAAAGAAAACTTAAAATAAGATGCCATTTTTATGAGCTCTTCTCCTTTAAGGACCTTTTAAAACTGAGTAGTTGGGTACCCCACAAAAATTCAAACAGTTAATATTAATATATCGTGAAAGTCGGGGCGCCTGGGTGGCTCAGTCGCCCTGGGCGTCCGACTTCAGCTCAGGTCATGATCTCACGGCTTGTGAGTTCGAGCCCCACGTCAGGCTCTGTGCTGTGACCGCTCAGAGCCCGGAGCCTGCTTCGGATTCTGTGTCCCCCCCTCTCTCTGCCCCTCCCCTGCGCGAGCTCTGTCTCTCTCTGTCTCTGTGTCTCTCTCTCTCGGAAATAAGACATTAAAAAATTAAAAAAAGGAAAGAATACAGCGAAAGTCAGGAATCCCTCATTCCTCAGAAGCAAACGCCGCCGCCAGTTTTTCATCCCGCGAGAAGGGACCCTAGGTGGCCGTCCGCAAGCTCGCGCTCACATCCCTCCCTCCTGCACCCTGGACGGCTCACCCGCACGGGGCGGACTCTGGCTCAGGGCTGCGAGGTGCTCCGTGGTGCGGGTACACCTCAGTTTCCTTAACCGGCCTGCGGAGGACACGGGCACGGACTGCCTGTCCCCGTCCCTCGCGGGTGTGGACTCCCCGGGGCGGCCCCACCTCGCCGTAACCACCGCACGCTGAGACGCACCACGGACGCCACGGGGTCGCCAACCGTGTGTATTTACAGAGGGAGTCGAGCACCTTCTGTCGGTACTTCCTGATGCTTTTCTGGGGACAGTTCACCGTCTTTGTTTTCCTATCAGACTGGAAAAGAATCCCTCATTTTTTTTTTTTTTAATTTTTTTTACATTGATTTCTTTTTGAGAAACAGAGTGAGACAAGCGTGAGCGGGGGAGGGGCAGACAGAGGAGGAGACACAGAATCCGAAGCAGGTTCCAGGCTCTGAGCAAGCGGTCGGCGCAGAGCCTGACGCGGGGCTCGAACTCACAAAGCGTGAGATCACGACCTGAGCCGGAGTCGGACGCTCAACCGACTGAGCCGCCCAGGCGCCCCAAGAATCCCTCATTTGTAAAGAAACTGGCCCTGAGTGTTTTTCCCTCAGGTGATCCTTTTAAGAAACACCACTTGTGCTGATAGCCCGTCTCCATCTTTTCCCTCTGGGACTTCATCTGCTGTGTCTTGTTGGAGAGGCTCTGCCAGTCCAAGATGCTCGAACAGAAATCCACACTTCCATCCAGTGCTTTTGGGATTTTACCTATTTCTTTGTAAATACACATTATACATGTATACGTATCACGGACGTTTTAAGATTTTAAGTCCTCTATACACCCAACGTGGGGCCCCAACTCACAGCCCCAAGATCAAGAGTCGCGTGCTCCAGCGACTGAGCCGGCCGGGCGCCCCGATTTCCTAGTTCAGTCCCGGACACTGCGATCCGACGTGACCGAGGACACGGACACCGGGGGGTGAGACGCGGTGGGCAGCCTTCGCCCTGCCGCCCAGTCACTCCCGTCCCCCCGACCCGCAGCCCTGTGCCCACCACAGGGCCCGTCTGCGTCCACCTGCCGTGCGACCCGCCTTCCCCCCTCGCAGGCCGATGCGCCGCCGGGCATGGGGTTCCTCCCGCTCTGCATCTCCTAGCTCTTCCCCCACGTGGGCTTTTCATATAAAACGGGAATCACGTTTTCCAGGTGGAAAATCAATCAATTCTGCCAGCGTTCTATTGGGATCGCGTTAAACGTAAGTAATCTGGGGACAGCTGCTCTCATCACGTGGGACTTTTCTACCTAATCGGAGTCTCAGAGCCCGTGTGTTTCCCGCTCAGAACGCGCCAAGGTCTTTTATGCGTTTAGCGCCTGCTGCAGACAGGCTTTCTTCCACTACGACTTCGAACTGCCTGTTGCTGCAGAGAAGCTCTTGATGTTTCCAGGTGATTTTCCGCCGTCCTGCTCTCCTGAACTCCCGTTTCTGTCCCGAATACTTCAGCGATGCGATCACATCACCTGCGAACCCTCACCTCCCTACCTCCCTACCTCCCTCTCTTCATCCTTCTCTGTCTTAACGGATGGCATTAGCTTGTGATGCCGGAGCACCACGGAGTAATGAGGACGCGACGCCCACGTGTCCCCTGACTTTACTGGGAGCAGCTCCAGGTTCAACGTGAAGGAGGCTGCGGGCTGCTGACTTCACACTTACTCTGTCACGCTAAGAAGCACTCGACAGTTTGTGCTTTATCAACAGCTTGGCTTTCTAAATGGAACGGACGCTGAATTTTAACTAAATGCCCTTTTAAAATCTCTGGAGATGACCTGTGGGTCTTCTCCTTCCATCTATCGGTAACAGTAACGATAACAATAAATATCTTAACACAGGCTGATCTTTGTGCCGCACTGAGTTCACTGCTAGCGTTTTACAACAGCAAAGAGAAGCATTTTGATACAAATGTTTCCAAAGTCGGTGTCAAGCCACTCCCCCTCTGGGACAGACCCACACGAGTGCCTGTTCCCATTAACCAAAAGAAATCCCAAGAGGACTTTTGCTTTTATGCAAAAAGGCAGAGCGGCGTGCACACGCCCCCACCCCCGCGGCTCAGATCCAGCCTCGGTAACTCCAAAGCGGGTCTGAGCGCCCGTGCTTTATCTGGATGTATTCTGTGCATCTGTTAGCAAGATGCGTCCTAAGGAATCAGAAATGCCTGAGAGAGGTGACTTTTTGGGGTCTGGGAACGCTAAAAAAAATCTGCATTTACTTAAATGAATGGCAAATGCTTTTTGCCTTCTGCCACTTGGCTCTGGAAAGACTTCTAAGGAACGAACGGTTTACTCCCGGGGAAGCCCGTGATTCTGTACTGGTCACGGCGAAGAGGGAAGAACTGTTCTGTACTTACTGCTGCCAGAGGCATAAGCATCGTCTCCTTGGAGGAAAACACAGCGATACTTATCAAAATTTCGAACGCACGGAAGTTATTCACTGCAGCGCTCTCTACAGCGGCAAAGTTTGGAGACAATCCGCCTACTGGTGCCCAGGGGGCTGGCGAGACGGGGGGTGAGCCCGAGCCCTGGGCACCGCAGGGACGCCTCTGGACACAGAACGGGACAGGAGACGGAAAACTCCACGGTTACACTGTCGTGTGGAAGCAGCAGGCTAGACGCCAAAGCGCGTCTGTGCTTCTGCGTAACACAAGGGACACGCGGCAGCTCGGCTCGCGTCGTCACGCAGATGCTCTGGAAGGACGCGTGGTATAAAGTGATGACTTTATACCACGTGGGTGTGTGGGGAGGCGGGCGCGGGGCCAAGGGGAGCAGTCAGGACGAGGCTGTTGGGTCTCATTCTGAGTAGTCTATCACCTACACGGAAACCCAAACCCTTCGAAACCGTGTGTGACTTCTAGCCCAGAAACCCCCTCCTGAAAACGGACGGCACAGACACACAGCACCAAGACTGCCTCTAGGAGCAAGAGCGAGTCCGACCCAGTCGTCACTGAAGTTGGTGAGATCAGTGACGCAAAGTGAGGGCTTCAACATCGACAGCAACCTTCTCTTTCTTAAGCCAGGTGCTAGGTGTCCCCTACCAGGTGTCGCCCAGGTGGGGCGGTGTCCATTTTCGGAAAAGACCTTTTATATCTCTTGCCCGATAAAACAACTGTGAAACCATAAGCATCTATTCAAGGAAACATGTAGCTGTGGGTGGCGCCAGTCGATGGGAGCACGTGGCTCTTGATCTCAGGGTCATGAGTTCGAGCCCCACACTGGGTTCAGAGATGATGTTAAAAAAAAAAAGATTGGGGCGCCTGGGTGGCTCAGTCAGTTAAGCGTCCGACTTCAGCCTAGGTCACGATCTCACGATTCATGAGTTTGAGCCCCGCGCTGGGCTCTGTGCTGACAGCTCGGAGCCCGGAGACTGCTTCCAGATTCTGTGTCTCCCTCTCTCTCTCTGCCCCTCCCCTGCTCATGCCCCGTCTCTGTCTCTCAAAAATAAATAAATGTTAAAAAAAAAAAAAAAAAAAAAAAAAAAAAGATTTAGGGGCTCCTGGGTGGCTCAGCCGGTTAAGCACCTGATCTCTGGTTTTGGCTCAGGTCATGATCTCATGGTTTGTGGAACTGAGCCCTGCATGGGGCTCCAAGGATTCTCTGTCCCTCTCTCTCTGCCCCTCTCCCGACAAATACATTTTTTTTTTAATTTTTTTTAACATTTATTTATTTTTGAGACAGAGAGAGACAGAGCATGAATGGGGGAGGGGCAGAGAGAGAGGGAGACACAGAATCTGAAACGGGCTCCAGGCTCTGAGCCATCAGCCCAGAGCCCGACGCGGGGCTTGAACTCACGGACCGCGAGATCGTGACCTGAGCCGAAGTCGGATGCTTAACCGACTGAGCCACCCAGGCACCCCATAAATTTTTAAAAGACGTAGAAAAAATACAGAAATATGTAGCTGTGGAAAAGAGTCTGATAGATGTGTGTACCTGAGCTATATATGACCTCTAAGACACGCTGGTAAGTTAAGGAGCCAGTGTAGAACGGAAGATATAACTTATGCCCATTTTTGTTTAAAAAGCAGAACGAGGGGCACCTGGGGGCTCAGTTGGTTAAGCGTCCAACTCTTGCTATCGGCTCCGGTCGTGATCTCACGGTTCTGAGATCGAGCCCCGTGTAGGGTTCTGCATTGAGCCTGGAGCCTGCTTGGGATTCTTCCCCTCTCTCTGCACCTCCCCTGACAGGCTTCTCTCTCGCTCTCTCTCTCCTCACCTTCTCTCAAAATAAGTAAATAAACTTACCAAAAAAAAACCAAAATGGAAAGAAAACGCGCTAGTACAAGCATGGAAGTTTCTAGAAGTAGTGTGGAAACTGGTAACGAGTCAGAAGGAAACCAGCAGAGAAAGGAGCCTTTCCCCCGCATACTCCTTCAACCGGCCGGAATGATTTTCTGCACGTTCCTTTAAAACTTGAAACCAGGGGCGCCTGGCTGGCTCGGTCGGTTAAGGGTCCAACTTCGGTTCAGGTCATGATCCCGTGGTTTTTGGGTTCGAGCCCTGCACTGGGTTCTGTGCTGACAGCTCGGAGCCTGGAGCCTGTTTCATATCCCCGTGTCACCCTCTCTCTCTGACCCTCCCTGGCTCACACTCTCTCTCTCTTAAAAATAAATAGACGTTAAAAAAAAATTAAAACTTGGAATCAGTTAAAAGCAAGAGGAGCCTGCTCACGCGAACCCTCTGGGCGGCCCCCGAGCGTCTTGCAGGTGGCCACGCAGACAGGGCGGGACCCTCCCCCCCGCCCCCCCAACACCACCCCGGCCACTGCAGCCTGCACGGCCCTCCTCCCTGAGGCCACGGCGGGGCCGGCACACTCACTTGGGCTCGTGCGGGGGGCCGGACTGGTCGACCAGCTTGAACTCGGCCGCGAAGCCGTGGGAGCGGGCGTACTCTAGCAGGCCGCCCACGGGGTTGGTGTTCAGGTATCTGACGAGCTCGCCCACCCTCCTGACCTTGCTGGGCATCCCGGACTCCAGGTTCTCAAACGATTCCACGCTGGCGCCTCCGGGCTGAAGGAGAAGCGGCCACGCAAAGAGGAGCCGTAAGCGCCTGTGGAAAGCTGAGGGGCGACCCCGCGCCCCCGGGCGGTGACGGCGGCCCACCTGTGTGTCGGAAGGCGCCGAGCTGGTGGCCTCCCCGTGCAGGGCCTTCATGGCCTCCTCTGCGGCCATCTGCTTCGCCGCCTTCTTGCTGGGGGCACTCGCGGTGGGGAAGGTGTGGGCTCCCATAGCGACGCAGTACTGGAACCTGGCGGGAGGGGTGGAAACGGCGCTGACGGGACGCGGCCCGGCCCCCGCCGGGGCGACCTCTCGGGGCCGGCGAGCCCTCACACGCGTCGCCTCTGTGCCTCGGCCCCCGCGGCCCCGCCCCTCAGCCTGGCTGAGCCCCGCGCCACACGTGGGCCTCAAGCCAGGTGCACCTCCTCCAGGGACCCCCCTCTCGAGCGTGTCGTGCGGGGCCGCAGGCACGCGGGTGGCACCTCTCGGAGACGCACCGCCAGTACCCTCCGAGCCGAGGGTCTCCCTACCGCCCGGTCCCCGCTTCGCCCCGAGTCCCCCATCCCAGACTGTCTGCTCCACAGCTGCAACCCTGCCCTCGAGGCCCCTGTCTTGCACAGCAAGAACAGGTGCGCCCGCTCAGTGAGACAGTCTGCCGTCCCTCAGGAGGCCAGCAGGGGGCTCCCTTTGGAGGAAGCCTCGGCAGAGACACAGGACACAGCGATGTACTTGGGGTCGTGGGCAGGGCCTTCTCTGGACAGGAGGCGGAATTCACAGGAGCTCCCCAGCTTGTGCACGCACTCTAGCAAGGTCGTGACAGGGTTCTTCCCGGAGAAGAAGGGCGTTGCCGACGTGGCGCTGGGCTGGGACTCCGTGGCCTGGAGAGAACGAGACAAAACACCGGAGAAACCACTGGCTTGTCCATCGTGGTGCAGGGAACGGGTCGGCCACAGGGTGGGGGGCTGACCTCCAAAGGAAGGGGGTTCGGGGGTTCTGGGCCTGCGCCACAGGGAAGGGTGAGTTCTTTAAACGTTCCGGGTCTCAGGGGCGCCTGGGTGGCTCGGTAGGGTAACCGTCTGACTTCGGCTCAGGCCATGATCTCACGGTTCGTGAGTTCGGGCCCCGCGTCGGGCTCTGTGCTGACAGCTCAGGGCCTGGAACCTGCTTCGAATTCTGTGTCTCCCTCCCCTCAGCTCCTCCCCTGCTCACACTCGGTCTCTCTCTCAAAAATAAGTAAAGATTAAACGTTCTGGGTCTCATTTCTTATCTGCCAAGAACGGGGCTTGGCCTCGGTCATCTTTTTTTTTTTATTTTTTAATTTTTTTTAACGTTTATTTATTTTTGAGACAGAGAGAGACAGAGCACGAATGGGGGAGGGTCAGAGAGAGGGAGACACAGAATCCGAAACAGGCTCCAGGCTCTGAGCTGTCAGCACAGAGCCCGACGCGGGGCTCGAACTCACGGACCGCGAGATCGTGACCTGAGCCGAAGTCGGCCGCTCAACCGACTGAGCCACCCAGGCGCCCCGGCCTCGGTCATCTTTAAGGTCCCTTTCCGGTCTGGAGGTCTGTAACTCCAGGTAGGCCGGGGAGGTGGGCAGGCAGGGGCGCTGGGCCTGAGGGGAGGAGGCACGGGAGGTGTGGTGGGGGCAGGAGGGGGCACAGACCCATTATTTGCGTTGAGGCGGCGTGCAGAGGCGGGTTAAGATGTGGGTATGCTCGTGATGTGGGGACAGGAGGCCTACCTTGTCCGACCCCTTCTCTACGGAGCAGTCGTAGGGCTCTTCTGCCCGTCCGCTGTCCCGGGCTTTAGCCTCCTCGAGCAGGATGGTCATGGCTTTGAGGGCTGCGTCCTGCTTGGCCACCTTCTTGCTGCCAGCTTCTGCTGGGGGAAACTCTCGGCCACCAATGATGACTTGGAATTTAAATCTTGATGGAAAGTGAGATGTGTGAGTGCTGGCCCGGCCGTCCCTGCCGCCCTCTCCACAGGGCCCAGGACCCTGAGGCCTCTGCCCCACCAAGGGGGAAGGGCCTTGCCTTCCGGAAACAAAGCGGCCAGGGCCTGCGTCCCCAGAGCTCGTTAGAGTGAGCACTTGGGGGACGCCTGCGGCCTGCTGACACTAAGTTAAGACAGAGCCTGTGCAAACGATGACGAGCCACAGCCACCACCACCGCCACGTCTGTGGTCGGCCGGCCGCCTCTGGGGGGCTCCTCGCTGCCCAGCCTCACGCGCCCTGACACCCACGGGGTCAGATACCTGCCGCTTCTGGGGCCTGCCTCTGTCCCCAGCCTCCCTCAGAGACACAGAGCTCTCTGCTTTTGAGTCCTTCTACAGCTCTGTGTGTGAAGCTGGAGAAGAAAGGACTCCCCCTTGTTATGCAGAAAACCAAAAAGCCTTTGTTCTAGGCCTCAGGACTTCGCTTGGACCTCCTGCATTCAAGTTTTCAAATCTGTTCCGCTCTTTGCTCAACCTGGGATTTCATTTAGGAAAGTAGGTCAAGTTTCTGGTTCCCCAGGTCTTCTGATGTACCTGATGCTGTCTTACAGCTGGAGTTACAGGCAGGCTGGCCACAGAACCCGCTGCCCCCCGGCGTGGGGGGAGGGGAGAGCCTGCCAGCCACCAGCCTCCAGCCCAGAGAGAAACGGGTCCTGGCCTCGCAGCTTTAGGACATGCCCCCCCACCCACCCCCCAGCCCGCCTGCCAACAGCCACCCTGCAAGGGACAGAGTCAGCCGCGGCTGGGAAGGCAGCCCGTGGCGAACGCAGAGGTTAGTGGAACCCTCTCCCACCCCAGCTCTCCACCAGGCCCTTCGGCAGCCCCTCCGGGCCCACCCGCCTCCCTCGGTCTGTCCAGGGGCCTGCAGGGACCTTTGGGGCCGGGCCCGGCCGGCTGCCTGAGTGAGGAAGTTTCTGAGTTCACAGCTCAGGAGCCACAGCCAGGGCTCGCCCACCCACGTGTGCAGAGGCGGCGGGCGAGATCAGAACCGCCACCTTCGACGGGCAGGTAGCCGTGAACTCGGAAGCCGCCCTCTCCCGGCCGGAGCGGAGCAGGGCGGGGGCCGGGACCTGAAGCTGCTACCTGCACGTGCAGCCTGGCCCGGCTCACCCGTCCCGTGCCTCTCTGGAAAGGGGGGGGAAGGCACACGGGAGGGGCGGGGAGTCGTCTCCGTCACCTGCGGCCCGCGGGGACGCGGGCACCACGCCGAGGCACGAAAGCCAGCCCTGTCCCAAGAAGCCGCGTCCCGGCCAAAGGCCCAGCCCGCCCCTTGCTCGGCCGGGACTCTGGCTGGCTCCCTGCTCTACATCTGCAGGAGGGGCCGACGCGGGCGGTTTAGCCAGAAGGCAGAGACACCGAGGGGGCAGCGGGGCCAGGCGAGGCAGGCGGCGCGGCCCCGGGCGGGCTCTTACCGGGGCTCGTGGGGCGGCCCGCTCTGCTCCAGCAGGTGGAACTCGCAGGGCTGAGCGGCGAACTGGGCGTACTCCAGCAGCCCGCTGACGGGGTTCTTCAGCTGGCACTCCGCCAGCTTCTTGTAGGGCGAGCACCGCGGCCAGCCGTGACTGTAGAAGGAGGGCATCTCCATGATGGCTCGAAACTCACCTGGGGCTGCGTGGATGCTGTTCAAGTCATCTGGGATGTCGTCCGTGGCCCACTGGCCGTTTTCAAAGTCCACGTACCCGGTCTTCGAGGGGCCGTTGTCCTGAGCGGGCGGCTTCGGCTTCGCCGGCTCCGGCGCGGCCTCCCGCCTGCCCTCCAGCTTTGCGGCAGGTTCCCGGCCATTCTCCGCGTCTTCTACGGCCGCCGCGTCGTCCGCGGCATGGGGCACGGCCGCGTCGCGGGGCGGGAGCGCCACGTCTCCCTTGGCCTCGGGGACGGCGGCCGGACCGGCCTCGGGCGCGCTGTCCGGGTCTCTCTTTACCTGCATCCGCTCGCGCTTCCTGTCAGTCAGGTACCACACCGGGGGGGTCGTCCCCTGCCGGCACACGTCCCCCTGCCGTTCCAAGTCGATCAGCACGGCACTGACGTCTCGGGCCTTGCTGAGGCCAATGTTTTTGGCCAAGTTCAGGGCAGAGGCGTTGCACACGTTGAACAGGTAGCTGCAGATCTTCTCTTTGATCTCAGCCATGTCCGAAGGCTCAGGAGCGGCTTCCGACTCAGACTCGGAGCTTCGGTCTTCAGGGTCCAAACCCGGGTCCGAGTTCCCAGCGTCCTGGCGAGCGCGGTCTGCGTCGGCTACTTGGCTACGCGGGTTCCAGGCCTGAACCGCGGGGGCGATTCTCCACAAGGGGGGCGTTCCCGCCTCCTGATGTAGCTTACCCTTCTTTGCCAGGGAATACAAAACTCGATTGACTTCCTTCTTTGGGACTCCGAGCTTCCCAGCCAGATCATGTGCTGTGGCCGCCTTCCCTTCCCCCAGCTCCCGCAAAAGCTCTAAGACCGTCCGTTCCTGGCCCTGGCTGATACCTAGGTCCTGGAAACGTGAGGAAAGCCTGTCGACGCCTCTCCTCGGCAAAGCCCTGCCACGTGGGGCAGGACACCAGGACCCTCTCTGGAGCACCTGACTTCTGGGAGGCACGCCCCTGGGGGTACCCCAGGTCTCCAGTCCCCTGCTTCTGGCAGGTGGTCCTGGAATCCGCGGCCAGAGTGCAGGGGCGAACGGTGGCAGCGAAGGGGTCTGCTTTCCAGTGAGGGGCACGGCAGGGAGCCGCCCCCTGAGAAACTCTATTTGCTGGAGCTGGAAACTATTCGGGTAAGACCTTGGCCGTGGCTGCTGGTGTCTAAGCTTGCTGGGCTCACAGCCTTGAACTGGGTGGGAGTGGTGCCTGTGGAGGGAGAACCCCTGCAGAAGAAGACGGAGAAGAAAGCGCATTAGGCAGTGGTGAGCCCACCCCCCAGGTCGGTACTGCCTGGGGCGCTGCACCTGACTCTGGAGGGGCGGGGTGAGGGACGAGTGGGCATGTGACCCGGCAAGGGGGCCCCCCCCCCCCCAGTACTGCCTGGGGACCGCCAGAGGGAAGCATGAGGGAGCACGCGGGGCTCTCATGCCGCAGCCGAGCCTCTCCAGCAACCTAGCGCCCTCCTTCCCCTTTGGCAGGATTATAGGGAGTCGAGAGGGAATCCTTCCACCTTCTCAAATCATTACCCTTCTAAGATGAAGACAAACACACAAACAAATGTCACTTTGTCTTAAAAACAAAAGCAGAACAATAACCTCAAAACGCCCAGGGAGTCAAGGGACCAGGAAGCAGCCTCGGCAGGGCCCCGTTCGGACGGGGGAAGAGAGGGAAACGCGCACGGGGACTGATGAGCCGGAGGCCCTCGCGGGCGCCCAGGATCTGGTTTTGGGGGGCTGGACGGTTTCCTTGGGAAAAAAAGGCCACGCCGTCCTCACGCTTCAGCATGGTGCCCAGGTACGGAAGAGACGCCGGGCGCCTTGACCCAAAGCCTCCGAGGCTGGACGTGTACAGCGGGCAGAATCCTGTTCCCCGGCAGGCGGCCCCGGGCTCCCTCAGGCTGCCACACCTTTACCAGAACACGGGCGCCCGCGAGCCCGTCCCGCCCCGGCACGGACCAGGCTCACCCCCTGCCCCGCCCCGGCTCCCTGGAGGACAGCGGTGGCCAGAGGTATTCAGGGACCCGGGGTCAACATATCCCCACAATGCTCCTCGCGCTCGTCCCCTTGTCTGAACTTCCCGGAGGCTCCAGGGACCTGCTGGCAGCTGTGCCTTCGGTGACCCTCACCCTCTGCCCCCCGCGTCTCTGGTCACAACGAGGGGACTCTGGCACTTGGCTGGTCACGCTCCGGCACCCTCACGTGGGCTCCTCAACAGCTGCCACACGAGGGGCCCGTCCACTCCTCACTCGCTCCCCCGTTCCTCTAGCCGAGGCTGCCACACCTCAGACCTGCACCTCGCCCCAGGGTCAGGAAGCCTTCCGAGCGCGACCAGACGGGTCTTCGACCGAGCGGCCAAGGCAACCACACGCAACACGGAGAACAAAAACACGCGGTCTGAGGGCTGCAGTTTGCAGATTCCTGCCCCGTCCGAGGGCGACCCCCACCCCCGGTCTGTACACCTCCCACCGTGCTCCCGTGGGGCTCCCGTGGGGCTCCCGTGGGTCCACGGCTCCTGAGGCTTCCTGCCCTCCACTCGGGGCCTCGGGGCTGGTCCCTCTTCTGCCCGAGGCCCCTGCCCCTCCTCCTGCTCCAAGGTTTCCACGGACATGCAGAACCCCTGCTCCTGAACTTGGGTTAGGTGTCCCCTGCGGTTGGCTTTGGTGGCCGTGCACTGGCAGCTCTTCACCATCGGTCCTCCTGCCGCCTCCCGGGGAGGACGGCACCAAAGGGCTCCTGCCACCTGTCTGTCCGCGTCCCTTTCTCCCACCCTTACGTATAACCAGTCCCAAGATTTTGTCCAAGGGCCGCTCTGCCTTCCCCTTGATCTCCTCCACGCCACCCCCCCTCTTCAGAAACAGTGTTCAAATCTAGTCTCCGCAGCCACCGCCTCGTGCTGAAGCTCAGACGACCCGCCCGCTCACGTTCCGGCACAACCTCAGACGCCACACACTCTGGACCAAACTAACCTCCTCCCCCGCCCCCCCCAGCCCCTCTGCCATTCTTGCCCCCGTGGACCGTGGACAGCCGCGTTCTCCCTGTGGTTATTAAAGGTAGAAACCCGAGCCAGCCCGGCCGCCTGCCTCCCTCCCTCGTCCCCATCTGCTGGCTGGTTGCAGAGGGCTACCCCCCCGCCCCACCCCGCTTCTCACAAAGGTGGCTTTTTCCAGCACCAGCCTATTACCTCTCACCCGGGCTGCCACAAAGCCTGCACTCGATCCCCTGTCCCTGCGCTCTCTGCCGCCCCCATCACAACTCTGACCCAGTCCCTGGACAGCTCCTTAATGCCACCTTCTCTGGAGACCTCGGACTCCCAGCCCTCTGGAGTTTCCTCTGCTTGAACCCCTCCCTCTCAGCTTTACCTTTTAGCATACTACCGCTTTTCTTGTTAATGGCACAGACTGGCAGGTGCTCTAGAAATTACTCAAGCCTCCGCTCCCAATATTCCGCAGGTAGTACCGATGGGGGAGGGGCACAGTCCACTTCACAGGGAGCTCCGGAGGGAGGAGGACCTCCCTCGTCCGTTATCTCTGCACTCCTAGCGCTAAGACAGCTCCAGCCACAAAGCCCATCCTGAGCCAACACTTGTTGAAGCGTCTGCCGAACAAGACGACCCCAGGAGCGCGAGCCCATCTCTGTTCCTCCTGCTGCACCCCAACCCCCCCCCCCGCCCCCCCCCCCCGCACCATAGTGTTGCGCCCAAGCGAATGAGGGCACAGAGGGAGCTGCGCCCTCGCAGGGCTATTACGGGGACTTTAGGGATTTTCCTGTTAGCTGTCGCAGTGACGCGGGTAAAAGAATTTTTTTTTTGCAGAGCGGCTGAAGTCAGTTTCTAGCTAGATGCTTTCTAGATTTAAACTGCTACTACTTGGCAACACTTGCAAAATATCTGAATGTCCCCCTACAGATGAGGGGCTGAGCTAGTGAGGCCATGGGACAGCACTGCTTTGTGGTTTTTTTTTTTTTTAAACAGTGTGTTGTAATCTACCTGTATTCACCTGGAAAAATTTAGGAATGACACAAAGTTAAGTTAAATAACAAAAAGGCAACTTGAAGAACATTATGTTCTATAATCTCATTTTGGAAACAAACAGAAAACCCCCCAAGGATATACGCATGCGCATATATACGTGTGCACAGTGCACACGGAGGAAAGGGAAAGTACACTGTGTTTGTTCATAGCACTTATTTTGAGGAAATCTACAGGGAGGTTATTTTGTCCTTACACCCCCTTAAGTCTCCTAAAAGCCAAGCCCAGCCAAAGCATGGCTTGGGGACAGCCCTTTGGAGCCACTGAATGGGAACGAGAGCAGGACGGCGGCAGCCAGCTGACGGGGACCCTTCCAATGTCTCAGCATCTCCCAGCCGGTCGGCGCTCACTGGCCTGTAAATTCGCTTTCGTGTAGCTGCAGGAATGTCGGCTCAAGAGCTGAGCCCCCACCTTTACCACACGGGCTCCACCGGGTAATAGACCGCTCTGGGCCAAGGAATGCTTTCCTTTCAGACCGGGAATCCCTAGTCCTTTGGCAGAGGGGAACCAAAAGCACGCGTCTTTGAAAAACGGAGGCATAATTTACACAAAGCGCATCCTCTGGCGTATATCCTATGCGTTTTGATCGCACAGAGTCCGAGCACGCGCGGCCCTATACTGTGGCCACAACCACGACCGAGCGCCGCCTGTCCCCACACCCCGCCCCCACAACCGCTCCTCGGCCCATCTGTTTCCTGTCCCCCCAGCGCGCAGGGCGTCCCAAAGTGTCATGTAAATGGACTCGTGGCGTGCAGTCCTTTGAGGCTCGCTTCCGCTTAGCAAAGTGAGCCTGAGGTCCGCCCGTTGTACCAGGGTTGTACCAGGCTCCGTCCTCTTGCTGTTGCCTAGCGGTACAGCACTGTCCCGATCCCCCAGGGCGCTGGTCCAACCACCTGTTGAGGGACGTTTGGGTTTTCCAGTTTGGGGCAACGATGAATAAAGCTGCTGTGTACAAACTTTCTCCCACAGGTGGTAAGGGCTGGTTTTCATTCCCCAGGAGCCTCAGGGAAGTGGAGAGCGTGCAGAGAGGGTACGCCTATCAGTGAGGCACACTGCCCAAGAGGCGCCAGCGCCGGGCGGCTTCAGAAAGGCAGGGGGCCGCCCGGACCGGGGCTCAGGCCGGGCGCCCTTGCCCGCTGCTCGGCTCTGCACAATCGAGGGGCACGACGCAGACGCCCAGAATGCGGCGCGCGCACGCCCACCCGCGCTCACACCCGCGCGCACACGCCCACCCACACGCACACACGCAAACGGGCGGGCCCGAGGCCCGTCCGGGCGCAACCGGCTCACCTGCCTGGGGTCCATGGCGTCCCCGACGCATGACCTGGAGCGGCGCTGGCGACCCTCCCCCTCCGGGCGCTCCCCTCCCCAGGTGGGCCGCCCCCCTCCCCTCTCCGGGCAGACGCACTCGCCCCCGGGGACAGCGCAGTAGGCAGCCCGGGCGCGCGGCCGGCGGGCTGCGGCGAAGTGGCCCAGCTCAATTTCACTTTCGTTTCCTCTGAAGGACCGCCTCTTTGGGAAGTTTAGCGGGAGGAGGGGTTTGAGCGGAGCCAACAGACGCCGACTAACCGATCTAACCCTCGGCTTGCAGGACCACTGGAGTCACTCCTTCAGGAAGGCGGCTACGCAGCACATGCCCTGCCCCGCCCGGGACCCCCGGGACACAACTCCCGCCCCCCCCCCCCCCCCCCCCCCCCAGCCCAGTTCTGTGGAAACAGCCCGAGGCTAGGCCTCTGCCTCAGCCGCCGTCCCCGCCCCCCACCACTTACCCTCCCAGCAGGTTGTGAGCGACTTAAACCCACCACCGCGGGGGCACCATTTAGGGTCTAATGGTGACGCCATCCCAGCACGCATTCACAGCTCTGCCAGGTAGGCAGGCTTGACTCCCAAATTACGTGTAAACCGAGGCCTGAGGCGGGCTGCTGATAAGCCCAGGCCTCACTCTGCACCCCCACTCTGCGCTCACTGCAGTTGTGACTCCCCCAAAGATAACTTGTGTTGTCTGCTGGGGGAAATTCAACTGATCTCACGTAGGCTTGTCCAAGAGGTCAGTCCTATGGTCAGCAGTCCACATTCCTCCCCAGTGAGAAACTGATTTCCTATGTTTCATCGCCGTTTCGTCCCCACGGCCTGTAAGGTCACGATGCCCGGCTGGTGCCCTTTCCCTCCGGTCTCCCTGGAGCACCGAACCTCCAGCTCCCCATGGGCAGTGGGCTGGGCTCCCCCCTCCTTTGCGTCTGTGCGTGTCCTCCTAGGCTTAGAATGTACCTGTGGCGCTGCTTCTGACCAAAGGCTCTCAGGGGCTGCCTCAAATATCCTCTCCCCAGGAAGCCTCACCCAGCTCTGGGTTGGGGAGTGGGTGCCTCTGCAGCCCCTCATTTTGCGCTTCTCCCTACAGAGCACTTTCTCCCTCATTTTGCACATTCTCCCCTCATTTTGCACTTCTCCCTACAGAGCACTTTCTCTGTGCTCTGAAAATGCCTGGGTCCTTGAACACAGCTTCCCACGCGCCTCCCACGTGCCAGGGAAGGGCAGGTGTCCTTGGGGAAGGGCAGGTGCCCTTAGCCAATAGTCTGCTGGGGAGGACCAGCACTCCCGACAAGGATCACAGTGCCGTGCCTCCTGACATTCCGCACTTAGTGACTGACCCATAAACCACTGCGTGGAAAGAATAATCGATGGGTAGAATGTAGCACAGGAACTCGATGAAGCTGGAAAGATCAACAAACCTACGAAACCGCGCTCGATGTCCTCACGTTGGGGAAATGCACGGGAAGGCCACAGAGTTACTGTCCACTCCCAGACCGGCCACTCGACCACGTGGGCAGCAGCTCCCACTCCCTACCGGAAACCAGTTCACGACGCGGGGCCGGCGGGAATATACACGCCCTACAGGTGTGCAGTCCCACTTCTGCACCTGGACGCACGTACACAGAGTGGCCTTACTGGGAACAGACAACCCGGAAGCAGCCCAGACGTCCAGGAAAAGTACAACGGATAGGTGGCGGCACATACTGGCGACGGAACGTTCCACGGCATCAAACACCGCAGAGCTGGAGCCACACGCAGCACAGCGGGTCGGCATCTAAACAGGACGCTGAGCAAAGACACGCTAGCTGTCCGCTTCCATCACGTCCCAAACCAGACAAAACTACAGCGGGCACCACACAGAAGCCAGGACGGGGTCCCTTTAGGGAGGAAGAAGGGTGTTCCGACTGGGAAGGAACGTTCTGGCTGCTGGGCCGCAGTTCATGAAGTCACATACTGGGGCTTTATGTACATTTCTGCGTGGATGTGCTACAACACTTCACAATGGTAAAAGGTTAAAAACAAGAAACTCTCTGTACCTGACCCCAGCCTGTCTCCCTATGTTCTATTTTCCATTTAAGTAAAATGCCTTAGGTCTTACCTCTGATTTCCTGCCTTCGGGCTAAACAATCCCATGGCCTTTGACCCTTCTACCAGAATGTTCCGGAAAAGCCTCAGTCACAGCTACAGGGAAGGTGCCTCTTCCGTCCCTTTAACCTCACATGGGAGGCGGTGCTGAAGCAGAAGGCTTCACTCCCCGCAGAGCGTCAGCTCTCTCCCGGAAACAGTGCCAACTGCTCGTCACCGTCCCAGCAGCTCTCTTACTCGCAAGCATCTCACGGCCCTGGGTGCTTGGCTCCCACAGGGCAGTGACGCTGCCCGCCATCTGTGCGCTGTGCTATCGTGGGGACTCCACACATTGGATGAAACACTTTCTAAAAACTAACCAAAAGTACCATGTCACTTGCAGAACGTTGCAGAAAATACCAAAGAGCAAACAGTCCAAATGCTCCCCCACCCCCCCCCCTGGTCTACTGTTAATTCACCAGTGCCTCCCCTCCCCGTGTTTCCTCTGTGCACAGTGGCACCGTGAGCACACAGGTGCCCCCCCCCCCCCCGGGGCCAGGTGTCAGGTTGAGAAATGACCGCAGACGCAAGTTGTCCTGACTACATCACCCAGGGCTACCAGCTACGACCAGCCGCCGGCGGAGGCCTACCCGCTGAGACGAGGTACAGAGCCCCTCACTCCTCACTCGGTGTTCTCAAAGTCGGCCTTCCGCGTCATGGCTGCAGAGCGCTGGCCGCACCTGCCTTCAGGGGCCTGGGCCCCCCCCCCCCCCAAGCCCCCGGGGAGGATCCGTTGTCACCTGGGCTGCAGAGTGGCCTTTAGTTTCCAATCTCTGCTATCTTTGCTTTTAAATTATGAATGGTGGTCTGGCTTTGTAACGATTAATTTGGCTTGTTGTGTATAACCTGGCTGCTGCAGGGTGCATATTTACAAGTCCTCCTAGTCCCTGATGTCCTACAGCCAGACGGGGCTGTGCACAGGGGCTACATCGAATCCTCTCTCCCTTCTGTAAGGCAGGTGTCTGCAAACTCCTTCCGTATTTGCTCGCATAGTCCCGCGGCAAGAGGCGCGGACTCGTGTGAATGCATGCTACTTGACTTGCAACACGCTATCAAAAAAGGTAACAAATTACTAAGCTATTTTTAACTATTAGGGCATCTTTTCAGAACAGGATATGCACATAAATAAACTCCCTTTCTTACCTTAGCTCCTAGGAAACACATAATAAGCCCATTAAGCCCACGTTTATTGCCCTTTTTGGTTGCTGTTTCCCTTTCGGTCCTTTATCACTGGGTTTTTTATTGCACCACACCAACGTAACTTTCAACACCCTCCGGGCCTTCCCACATCAACCCCACCAGCTTTCTGCAGACAGACCGGTGACCCGCCGGCCCTGCCGACCAGTGCCCCTCAGCCGCGTTCACCGGAACGCCCGTTCTGATGTTAGTCACTAGACTGGCTTTTGAAATCCCAGCAGAGCAAAAGGGATGCCCCAGGAGCCCCAGGAGACCGTGAGGTCTCCCTCAGCAGCAGGCGGGCGCCTGTACCCAAAGTCAGCCGGTAGAGGAGCGAAAAGCGGTATTTATCAACTATCTATAGGCACCAGGCATTGCAATAGCAAGCATTATCACATGGCAAAGATAGAATATTAGGAAGAATAGCAAAACCATACTAACAGTAATGGCTGACAGGCCGTGCTACCCATTTCACATGAAAGTTTATTTACTTAATGTTTATTTCATTTTTGAGAGAGACAGAGCGTGAGCAGGGGAGGGGCAGAGAGAGAGGGACACACAGAATCCGAAGCAGGCTCCAGGCTACGAGCCGTCAGCACAGAGCCCGACGTGGGGCTCGAACTCATGAACGGTGAGATCATGACCTGAGCCAAAGTCCGACGCTTAACCAACTGAGCCACCCAGGCACCCCAAATGTCCTTTTTTAAGAAGAACTTTTAAATCTTTATTTTTGACAGAGAGAGAGAGAGAGAGAGAGCACGCGCGCGCACAAGTGGGGGAGGGGCAGAGACAGAGGGAGACACAGAATCCGAATCGGGCTCCAGGCTCCGAGCCATCAGCACAGAGCGGGACGCGGGCTCAAACCCACGAACTGTGAGATCTCGACGGGAGCTGAAGTGAACCCTTAACCAACTGAGGCACCAGGCGCCCCTCACGTGCAAGTCTAACCCGTGCGTGTGTGTTTAGTCTTCTAAAACCCCACACGATGGCCCTCTCGTGACTCGACGCGTCAAGCCCCGCCCCGGAAACGGCCTCTCCTGTGGCCGGCCTGGCACCCAGCGCACGGCTCACTTCCGGTGTGGCGCTGGCCGGTGGAGAGCTTCGGCTCCCGGCCCCCGTTTGGGCTCCTCTGAGGCAGGGTCCAAAGGGGGGCCCTCCCACTCACCCTCGCCATCTCTTCCTCCCAAGGCCCGGCCCGTGGGTGGATGGGCTCAGCCCCAGCTCCTGGCGAGGGTCATGTCCCTGTCTCCAAGGCTCGTGGGAGGCGGAGGGGACAAGCGCGGTCCCGTTCTGGGCGGGCTCGAAGGCAGCCTCTGCCCCTCGGTCCGCGCTGTGTCCCGGGTGAGCGGGCGGGTTTCACCAACAGCCGGTGGCTGCACAGCCACGTGCCAAGTGGCCGCTTCCCGGCATGACCCATTTACTACCGAACCGACATGCTGACGTCGCTTTTTTCTTTCCGCGCTCCAGCCTGCACTGACCAGCTTGTAATTCTGTCTTCATAACAGTCTTAGAAGGCGTGTGCTCGGCCCGCGTCTCGGTTGCTGTAGCGCTGGAGACTGGGGACGGCGGAAGGGGCCGTGGTGGAGGGGCTCTCGGCGCACTTCCGGTGGACGGACTTTCTGTGAACGAAAGCGGAGCCGTCTCCAGGCATCTGCAGTGTTCTTTCCAGAGGGAACGAGTAACACGGATCTTTAAAAGCCTTCCTTCGGCACCGACGAGTTCACAGACGTTCCCGACTACACACACCAGCTCTGTGTATAGAAGGTGTGTGAAGACAGAGAGGCGAGGTTTGAAGAACGTGGCCTCGAAGACAGGAGTGACGTGGCCACAGGCCAAGCGATGCAGGCGGCCGCCCGACACTGGAAGGGGATGCTCACCCAGAGCCCCTGGAGGGAGCACGGCTCTGCGACACCCCGATGTTGGCCCAGTGATGCGGATTTCAGATTTCTGGCCTCCGGACCTTTGAGAACAATTTTCTCTCGTTTTGAGTCACCAAATTTATGGCAATTTGTACTACAGCTCTAGGAAGCTGACACACCATCCTGACGGCCGGGGCAAACAGGGAGCTCCGAGTGCGAAACTAGCACAGGCCTTGCTCGGTCCAGGGGTTCCTGCCATCTGAGGTTATCAGAGGAGAAAGCTGAAACAGACCGGCTGTCAGAGAGGACATGTGCACAGCCACAATTTCCATGTTTTACTTAAACCAAACAGTACGCCTTTCCCATTACTGTCTGGCAGAATTAGAACCTTTTGTTTTATTTGAAAAAATATTACAGACACTGTCCGGCACAAATCAGCAGCCAATATCATATTTAAAATGGGTTAGGCATTCCCAATAAAATGAGGAATAAAGTAAGGATGGCCACCACTACTGTTATCTTATTTCAATTCTGAGGTGCACCTCTAACATTTCTGATATTGTGATGTGATTACAAGGTGTATATATATTTCATATGATAGCCCCCCCGGGCTATTATTGAGTCAGTAGCATGCTTTATGCTCAAAAGTCTTAGAATGAAAAAAAATATGGTACTTAACATTGTTTCGGAAATTCTAGCATATCCTAAAGCAGAAAAAAAGATACACTAAAAGTAAAGAAAAAACAGATTATTTGCAGATAGTATCAGAACTGCAGTTGACCCCAGAATGAAAAATTCTTAGAACCAATGGGCAGTCAAGGAATATGGCTGGATATAAGAAAAATATACAAAACACAACTTCTTTCTTATGTGTAGGGTAAAAATACTGTACTCTTAACAGCAACTAAAACATTAAAAAAATAAACATCTAGGAATAATCTTAAGAAATGTGAAAGCCTACATGTGGAAAAGTATACAACTCTGCTGAGGAGTGTATTCTTAAGTACAAGGATACGCCAACCCCAAATGAGATGGCGGGACAATTTACGAACTGAGCCAAAGTAAGTAGCTGGTCACTGCAAGTTCTAATGAGGTCAGGGCAGAAAGGACTGAGTATCTGACCAATGATTACTTACACTGTCTTAATTCACAGCAGTCTGGTATGACACAAGGATGGAGCTCCAGGCTGACAGGGCAGGACCACGTTCCCTAAAGCGTGTATACTGGTCTGACATGTGACAGGGAGCCAAAAGCAGCAGGGAGGGAGGAAGGGTGTGTCAACACAGGGAGCTCGCCAACTCATTGGCTTCTGGGGGGGGGGGGGGGGGGAACGTATTTGGAGCCTTGTCTTACAGTAATAAGCCAAAATAGATTACAAATGGATTAAAAGGCTATTTGTAAAGTATTCTAAAAAACTAAGTCAGAATGTCTGACTTGTTTCACAGCAAGGGAAGACATCTGTTCACTGCAGATAAAGTTTGTGGTTCAAAAAACAGGACAGTGTTTAAGAGTCAGTTTAAAAATATATTAATAAAAACATGAAAGCAGAGAGGGAACCCGTTACAACACACGTGGGACCCAGAGCCGTGTGCGCGTGTGCGTGTCAGACACTTACACACAGTGGTGAGCACTGCTCTGCAGCCGGCACGCCGGCCTACCCTCCAACCCCCATCACCCGAGAGGCACACAATCACGGTCCCCATGTTGCAGAAGAGGAAACTGAGGCAGACCAAAGCCACGGAGGTTGCTGGAAGTCCCAGAGCCAGCACTCTGGCTCACAGCAGGTGGCCTTGGCCTTAAGCCATCCCCACGCTGTGCTTTTATCAACAGTACAGTTGATAAAAAGGCAATTCGCACACACAAACAAGAAGTATAAACGCCTGTCAAACATTCGGGGAAACAATCGCACTAACAACTAAAGACACGAAAATGTAATAAATCGGTCAAAAAAAATAAGACCACCCAGTGGTAGCTGGGGACTCTACGTCTGCCTTCGCAGTCTCATCTTGGACTCTAGGAACCCACGCTGGCCCTACCCAAAATGTTCTCAAATACGATTAGGTCACCGCCATCTCCGTCCTTTAAACCCTTTATGGCTACCCACTGCTCTTTGGATAAAGGCCCAAGGTCACGACAAGGTCTGCAGCGTGCCCCGCTTCCTGGCTAAACGTCCCCTGAGCAGACTTCACAAAAGGCACCTTCCGCTCTGTCTGTCCAACAGCCACAGAGCACTCTTGCAGGCACACACCGTTTCCTCCTCGTCTTGTCCCTGTGCCGGGAGCAGAAGGCATATAAGATTTATAGTACCCATAACCCTAGGAAGCTTTCTTCACGGTCTTTAGCACTAGCTGCAGCTAAGCATTTGCAGGCTATCTGATTACGCGTTACGTCCGTCTCTCCTGAGCAGCACAAGTCTTACAGCCGTGACCCAGCACGGTGCTTTGGTGATAGAAGGTACACGACAAATTGCCTGTCAGAGGAGTATGCGTTAATGACTGGATGAAAGGAAGAGGTGGGAGGGAGAAGACCAAGAAGGGAGGGGGAGAAACGGCTACTTGGACGACGGGTCCGAGTGTTGTACGAAAGTAATTGGACACTGGGCGTCAGAGGTCTCAAGTATGTCCGTGACTTCAGCTAACAGCCAACAGCCATTACCACTAATGACAATGTAATCCTAGGACTGCATAGTTATTATTAGTGAACATAATAATAAAGATCCATCTTGAGGAGGAAAACCCGAAATCTAGTATGAAAACTTACGTTTGCGACAGCATCGTTTACAATAGGGAAAAACTGAAAACAGCCGTCAAGTCCCAAGTTGAACACATGGTCACATAAATTCTGGAAGACCCATGAATTAGTTACATGACACATAAGAGTGGTATTTACAGAGTTAACGCCACGGGAAATGTTTAAATCATAACAAGTGAACAGAACACAAAACTGTAAACACAGAACAACTTCAGCTTTTGGAAAACAATGCGCCCAAGTGGCAGGCACCGACCAACCCCACAAGAAAGCCTTCCTTTCTGAGGCAGCCGGATTCTGCCCACCTTCCTCTGAGAAGGCCAGGCTTCCTCCCCAGACCCGGAGGGAGGATTGTGGGGCATCTAATAACCTCCTCTTGGCGATTCCGTTTCTCCGGCCAGTGATACATGTGACAATTCTGGCCAAGAAAACACAAAAAGCTGTCAGGGCTTCCTGTGACAAAGGATTCCTGCTGCCAACAGGTGATGTCCTGGGGTGGCAGAGTGGAGGCCGGGACAGGGCCGAGCTGCTCAATCAAGCAACCCCAGCACCGGCCTGTGTGCGGGATAAGCCACACGGCGCTGTGTGAAGCACGCCAACACGTACGGGTGTCTGACAGGCGTGGTTACCGGTGATTTTATTCAATTTAACAGTTTTCTGCAATTTTCAAGTTTCCTGTTATAAAGCATTACCACCCCTCAAATGGGGGGGAGGGTCCAGTAAGAATAAGAAAACAAATACAAACGGCATAAAACTCGCCCTTACGATGTGCGAAGCCTAGGGGCGCCGGGGGCTCGGTCGGTTAAATGATTGGCTCTGGACTTCAGCTCAGGTCATGATCTCACGGTCCGTGGGTTCGAGCCCCGCGTCGGGCTCTGTGCTGACGGCTCAGAGCCTGGAGCCTGCTTGGGATTCTGTGTCTCCCTCCCTCTCCGCCCCTCCCCTGCTCGCACTGTCTCTCTCCCTCTCAAAAATAAGCATTAAAAAAAGCAGCTCCAAGTGTAGCAGTGGAAACAGTGTAAGACTCCACTTCGCAGCTACCAGAACAGCTCAAATAAAAACACCTGGGCAGTATCTGAACCTGGGGAGGCTACGGAGCAGCTAGAACTCGCATACACTGCCGGCGGGAACACGAACCGGTGCCAGCACCGTGGAAACTGTTTGGCCGCTCCTTCTAAGGCTAAGCGTCCCACCACCGACACCCAGCAACTATACTCCCAGACACGCACTTACCAGGAAGATACAAAGAAGCGGCCACAAAAAGGCGCCACGGAAGAAGGGAAGAAGGCTAACAGAGACCCGCGCAAGAGCAGGAAGGGGGAGTTGCCACCTCATGGAGACAGAGTTTCGGATTTGCAAGAGAAAAGGTTCTGGACGGTTGGCTGGCGATGTGAATGTACGTAAGACGATTGTACCATGTGCTTGAAAATGCTACACTTCGTGTAGCAATGTGTTTCGTACCTCAACAAAAAAAGACGAAGAAAATGGTCATAGAGCTTTATTCTTAAGAGCCCCAAACTGGAAACAAACCAACGTCCGTCATGTGACGAACGCACAAACACCCGATGTCCCTTCACACACAGGGTAATGACGCGCGCGACCCACTTGATCCCGACCGGAAGAACCACGCACAGAAGTGCACGTTGTAGAACTCCATTTATGTGAAATTTTACAGCAGCTCAGCTGATGTATGGAGATAACAGACATCACAACAGTGGTGACTCTGGGGAGACTGGTTTCTGGCAGTGGCATGAGGGAACTTTCTGGGGTGATAGAAAGGTTTTAATTTCCCGATTTGGGTGGTGACTAGCGGACATATATATTTATCAGTATTCACTGAAGTATTTGCCGTCTATTGCACGTAATTGTATCTTAATAAAAAAGGGTCTTAGGGAAACAGCACATAAGGGCTGGAGGGGCTCCACCTGTCCTTTGGCTACACGTGGACGAGTTCTTACCCCACATGGGCAGCCACAGAGAAACACTATGCCGTGCGGCGATTCGTGGATATGCTAAGCACGTTAAAATTAAAAGAATTATACATACATATGTTTCAATCTCAGTTTTGTGGAACAAGCTTTGATATTCTGATAAATTATTTTAAAAAGGAAAAACATATATGCATTAATGTAATGTAAAATAAAATATAGACCATCTAATTCAAACTGATTTTATTTAAAACATGATGCAGCATTTTCATAAAATATTTGTTAAAATCTAAAATAAAATGGAGTATTAGCTGTTTAAAATAATAAAAAAAGCAAAACATAAAATACTGGAATACAGAATGAGAAAAAAACACTTTAAAGCTTGCAAGCAAAGGAAGAAATCAAAAAGCACAAAATTCGTCTACAGAATAACGAAAAGCAGGTTTTGTATGTTTAATGAAAAAGCCAAAATTAGATGGCAAACAACAAATCAGAAAAATATCCACGGCATATAAAGTTGTTTTTATAAGGAGCACACATTCAGGTTTTTTAAGGGAATTTGTAGAATTTGTAAAAAATAACTTAAATGCAATTAAGTGAATAGACAAAATATTGACTGAGAATTTAAAAAAATGGAAATAAACAAGGTAACCGTCTGTAAAGAGCTCAAACTTAATCATAAGAAAAGATCCACATTAAAACCAGACAGTAATTTTCAATGTAACAAAGATTTTCCGGTTTTCGTTAAAACGCCCGGTCCCGGAGCGGACAGGGCGCTGGGCAGGGTGCTGGGCAAGCGGTCTTCGAGAAGCGCGTCGGGACCGAGCCCAGCACCGCGGGCCGCAGCAGACGCAGGCGGGGCCCGGTGCCTGGAGGGGAGCGTGGGATTACACAGCGGCCCTCACCCCGAGCGTCTATTTCTAGGAGAACTACTCTGTGCTAAAGAAGAAACTAAAGGGCACCCGCTCCCTTTTTCGTTGGGAGTGGGCATGGCACAGGTAGGCTTCTGGAAGGTAAGGCCCCACTCCGGGAAAGACAGACGTGCTCTGTATGTAGGGCAGACGTGGGCCTTCCCGGGGACAGGGCGGAAGACCAACACCGCACAGCCCCGGGGCCGAAGCGCCACTGGCCCCCCATCCGGCCGCCACACACCCCGAGCCAGCACAGGGCCGGAACAGAAGCGCCCGGACGAGCGCACGGGGGAGGTGAGGTGCAGATGGCCACGCAGAGCTGCACGGGGGCGAAACGCAGTAAGTCCCTGAGAGAGACCCGGGCACCTCTACGTCTGCAGCCCAGAGACGCACACAGAACTTCATTTACTTAACAGCTGCGACTGTAAAACCCCAGAAAGGTCAGGGGGGCACGCACCACAGGCCGGCCTCTGCAGGGTGAGGTGAGCTGCAGGTCTCATCTCTTTTAGAATTTTCTAATTGGGATTTTTTAGCCTTTCTTGAGTGTTTGGTATTCAAAAGGAAAAAAATGTTAAAGTTCACAACTCTTGATCCCAAAACTCCAATCAAAGAATGAGTTATTTATAAAAGGCTTAGAACAATGCCTGGCACATTATAAGTGCTCAAATAAATGTTTTAAAAATAAATACCCTAAGGAAAAGCCTCAAACTATAGAAAAAGCCTCCATATACACGACATCATTGTTGAGAAAGGTTTGAGTGGGGAGCGAAACATTTCACGGGGTGGAATTTCCACGTGGCTTCTCCGTGGGGCCTGACCTTGGCCTGTGCAGGCACACGGGGAGAGGCTCTGCGTTTGCAGGGTGGGCCCGGAGTCCTGGAGTCTGCAGACATTTACAGCGAGAACTGTATCTATCAGGCAGACTGGAGTCCTCATCAACACGATGGCAGCATTTTCTCCCTGTGGGCAGACTTTCATTCATGCATTTAATAAACGCTTATCAAGCACGTGCTGCGTGTCAGGCACTGTCCTAGGTCCTAGAAACACACCAGTAAATGAAACAAAAATGCTTTTACTCATTATTCTCATGAAGCTGATGTTCTAACAAGGAGAGACAGGCAACAAACAACCACGCAACACCGATGGGTTATAAGTGTTAAGAGAAATAACGCCAATTAAGGACGGGGGCCCTCAAATCTACAACAGGGCCGTGTTCCGGTGTTGATCCATAAGCAGAGAGAAGGGGGCCTAACCCATCGACGGAGGCCCAGGGAGGCTTCTGGGAGAATCGTGACCTGAACCCCGAGAGCAGATCGTCTGAAGCCGTGGGGAAGGGCGGATGTGGTGGGAGCACGGGTGTGGAAAGGTCAGAGGTCACAGGAGCAGGGCCACACAGCAACAACTTGACGGACAAGCAAAACCAGGGTGGGCGTCCCAGTCGGAAGGCTCCGGAAGGGCCTTGAAGTAGGATCCGAGCAGGGGTGCGCGCACACGTACACGCGGCAGTCATTCCACGTGGTTACGGACAAGCAGTTTACTCTGGCATCCCAGGAGTGGGCCCGTGACACACCTGTCCAATTATGGTGTCCCCGTCCCCTTGTCCACAGTGACCAGTTTACAATGCAGAAGAGCACTGCAAAGTCATCAGCTTGGGGCTGCCAGTGCGTACAGAGAAAACAGCAGAAAATGAGGCCAATAAGCAAAAAAAGGAGCAGAGAAAGGCAGGGCCAAGAGTCTGTGACATTATTTCAGCCACACCTGAGGCTCATCCTGGGACCTCCAGTTAAATTGTCAAAGGCGGAGGGGCTCTTTTTTGCTTGAGTTCACACTGGGTTTCTGCCATCTACGACTGGGTTAATGCACCCTCTTTTTGGGAAAGAGCTTTACTCTGTGTGTGGTGGTGACAGGGTTCGGGGGGATGAGAGCATACACCCTGGCAGAGTTTCTCCCATTACGGTTGATGAAGACGGTGAATTGGGTGCTTTAGGGCACCTGGGAGGGTACAGAGGCAGTAACAGCTTCTCGGGCGGAGGAACTTGGGGGGCGTGTAAGTCTATATGGGCGAGGAACATAAACCTGTGAGTTGGTATAATCCACTCTACAGCCCTAAGACATCGTCAAATAGAACCCAGAACGACAGCTGACGGAAACCACCACCAACATCAACTGTTTGAAACCAGTTTACTATTCCCACATTAATGCCCATTAGTCACAGGTCTTTCCTAAGTATTTCATATTGCCACAAAGCGAGTATCTTGAACTCTTTACCTCTATACCAAACAATCATCCGGTGTTCTCCAGAAAACTTAACTCAGGCAGCTGGACCCAATATGGTCCAAACCTACGATGTTAAAGCAAAATAAACTGCTATATCTCAAGAGATCACTACAGATGCCCAGAGCTCAGATTCTCTTGTTCACATATTTGAAAACTCTCATCAGTTGGTCACAGATCAGAATTCCAATCTTGGCCTGAGACACAGCTTTAAATCTTTAGGTCCTTGGGAGCACCTGGGTGGGTCAGTCAGTTAAGTGTCTGACTTCAGCTCAGGTCATGACCTCCGGGTTTGTGAGCTCGAGCCCTGCATCGGGCTGACTGCTGTCAGCACAGGGCCTGATTTGGATTCTCGGTCCTTTGCTCTCTGACCCTCCCCCACTGGCGTGTGCACGCTCTCTCTCAAAAATAAACAAACATTGGGGCGCCTGGGTGGCTCAGTCGGTTAAGGGGCCGACTTCGGCTCAGGTCATGATCTCGCGGTCCGTGAGTTCGAGCCCCGCGTCAGGCTCTGTGCTGACAGCTCAGAGCCTGGAGCCTGCTTCGGATTCTGTGTCTCCCTCTCTCTCTGCCCCTCCCCCGTTCATGCTCTGTCTCTCTCTGTCTCAAAAATAAATAAATGTTAAAAAAATAAATAAATAAACAAACATTAAAAAAAAAAAAAACCCACCAAATCTTTAAGTCCATGAATAGGAAAGATGCTCATATTATACTGTTACTGTGTAACAGTGGCTTAAGGCAGCCTTTGTGTATTGAGCAATGGGTCTCAGTCTGGCAGAAATAACAATACCTCAAGATTTTTTCTTCTTTCCACAGGCATTTCCCAAATACCTACTGTGTGCCCACGATCTCAGCACTGTGTGCCCACGATCTCAGCACTGTGTGCCCGTGAGCCTTTCCTTTTTCTCTGGGTGAAAAGGCCAAATCTCGGTTCACATCTGGACCATGCTGGGTAAAATGTAAAATAAAAGATAATTTATCACTGAACAATTTGAAATATTATTCTTGCAGCAAATACTGGCCCTCTAAGCTCCGCTTATGCCTCCCTTATCCCCCTACACAGGTTCACACTGCCAGGGCGTGCTCTCCCTCTCCCTCTCCCTCTCTCTCTCATCACTGAGAAATAACAAGGCTCAAGCTCCATACAGCCTGAGAAGCCTGGGTTCTGGGTTCAAGTTCCAGTTCTGCCATTAACTAGTCTCAGGATTGTGGCTGAGACTCCTATTCTGCATCTGCAAAATGGGGATATGCTTACTTCCTGCACTGGGTTGCCGGACGAATGAAAGAAGTTAGTGTATGTAAAGCGCTTGGGACAGTGTCGGGCACACAGCAAGTGCTCAATAAGAAGCAATTATTAATTAATAATTACTTAATAAGTGAAGCCCTAACCTCTTTCCAGTTCTACAATTTTATGAGGTCTTTAGTGGAGAGATCGTGGGTTTTGAGATCCCCCCCCCCCCAAGTCTGCTTCATCGTATCTGGCAGAATAGCAAACCTCCAAAATAGCAAAAAGTTCCCCGCTCTCAATCCGCCGAAGCAACGGGGCACCTTCAGCAAGGGAGCAAGTTCAAGCGCCTGGGTGCCGTGCCCTTAATCCCAACAGCTTGGCACTTCGGATTCTGACAATTACCGTGCAAAGCAGACATCATTACCTTCGTTTTGCAGATAAGCCCGAGTAGGAGCAGAGAAGTTAAATAACTCAGTGTCGCACAGATGGCAGACGGCACACCTGACTCCAAAGCTCACGCTCCTTTCCACTCTTACCTCTCTGCGGCCCGTGCAGCGAGCACGCAAGTGTTTGTTAAATAAAGAAAAAGACATTCGGATGCTTCGACGCGAGGGGGACAAGCCTTGCTCGGTAAAGATGGAGTTGGCACCTTCGCCCACATTCGCTCGACAATCTGACGCTCCCCGTGACCTACTCGGCCTCCCCCTCCGGCAGCAGCCACCGTAGGGACCTCTGTGTGCCAGTGCCCTGCCCTCCCGGCTAGGCGCCTGCTGAGACTGCCCCCCGCTGCCCGGAAAACCCAAGGACAGGTATCCCTTCTGGAAAGGCAAGTTTCCCAAACTCTGACATCACACGGAACACCTGCGGCAGGCTTACCCGCTAGCGGGGCCCAAGAATCACGCCGGGCGGATGGAGGACGGAGGACGGGGAGGTGACGCAACGAGGCCTCCCGCAGCAGGGCCAGGCCGAGGCTCGGCGCTGTGGCCGCGACCCGCTGCGGGCTGTCCACGGCGGACGCCCACGCCTTCCCCGCGGGAGGCGCGCAGGGCCTGCGCGGGCCGGCCGGGGGGCCGCGGGGCGCAGGCAGTCCGGGCGGGGACGCGGCCCGGGAGCCCCGCGAGCCCCGCGTCCAGCCGCTCTCGCGCCCAGGGCGGCGGCGCCCCCGGTCCCCA
>NC_064813.1:66781839-66799439 GCF_023721935.1 Panthera uncia | reverse complement strand
CGCGCGCGCGGGCCGGCGCACACGCGCGCGCACGCACCCTCCCCGCCCGCCCCCGCCCCGCGCCCCCTTCCTCAGCCGCTCCGGCCGGGAAGGGGATGCAGAGAAGGAAACAGCCTCTTACCCGGTGCGGTGATCCTCCGGGCCGCGGCCCGACCCCACAGGCTGCCACGGCCGCGGACCCTCCCCGCCCGCCCCCACCACGTAGCCGCGCCACCGCCGCCGCCGCCGCCGCCGCCGCCGCCGGGAATCAATGGCCCGGTCGCCGAGTGGTGACGTCACGGCGCGCCGGGCGTGGGCGGCAGCGTCACGTGACCGGCGCCTCTTTTGTCTGCGTCGCGGTGGCGGGGGTTCCGCCGTCCCGGGCTGCCGGGGGCTCGCCGGGGTGCTGGTGCGGGGGGCGGCCCGCGGGTGCGCTCCCGGCCTGGCGCGGCGCGAGGTGCCTCGGGGGTTTCGGTGGCGGTCAAGTGCACGGGGCCGGTTACTACGACGCCGCAACCGCTGGTCCTCGGATGGCCCGTTTCTTTCTTTATTGTTTTTCGGACGGCCCGTTTAATTTCGAAGGTCATTCGGTGTTCGCCCTCTCACCGCCCGACCCACTGACTTCAGTGTGGGGATGAGTCTCCATCCTTCACCGCTGCCGCCCCTCGGAATTCGTCTCCATCCTGATTTGTGTTTACAGCAACTCTTCCATCGCTGCAACGGACCTTCACGTTTATATTCATTATTAAGCGATATAGCACTACTTTCGTTTTTTAACTTTTGTCTAGCGTTCTGGACTTTTCACAAAGATGTTGCTAAATGTCTTGGCCCATTCAAGCTGCTTTAACAAGCCACCACGGGTTTAGAAACAACAGGTTCTCAAGGCTGGAAGCAGGGTGCCAGCCTGGTCCCCTTCCTGGGGGTAGACTTCTGATGTGGCCGAAGGCCTAGGGGTCTCCGTGGGGGCTCTTTCCTGCACCCCCAATCCCAGTCACGAGTGCTAGCGCTTCCCAGTACGAGGGCTTCAGCGTGCTTATCCTGGGGGGACACCAGCATTCATTGTCACTGCCACATAATAGTCCATTATGTGAGTGTATCATTGTCCATTCTCCAGCTGCTGAACGTTTATGCAATCTCTAGGTCTGTTTGCTTAGTTTTGCTTTTGTTGTTTGTTTTTGCGATTTCCAACAGTGTGGTTACGAGCAGTGCCTTTTGGTGTTTCTGTACAAAAATTTCTCTTGGGCACATTTACCTACGAGTAGAATTGATGGGCTTTGGGTGTGTCACGTTCGACTTTATATGATGGTGCCGTATCTTTACCCAGAGTGGTTATGCCGCCAGTTCCACTTGTACCAGCACCATATCTCCCCTCACACTGCAGGCTTCTTGATTTCGGGCCATGAAAGGGGAGTTATATGGTGTCCTGTCCTGGCTTTATCGCCATATCCCCGAGGTTCAACGTCTCATATAGTGTGTTGGCCATCTGTAGTTCTTGACTGTGAAATACAAGTGTCTGGGGCTGGAGGGATGTCAAGGCAGAGCGAGGAAAAAGATAAGACCACGAGGTGGCGGTAACACACACACAGGCTTTCTTTGGGTCACCTTTGACAGATTGGTAGGTGGGGAAGGCCCTCAGAACTAGACAATCCAGAGACTCCGGAGCATTTAGATGGAGAGGAGACCAGAGGTTAGGTGACCAGATGTTAGGTGTCCGTTGCTCTGCAGCCCAGCAGGGAGTCGCTGGGTCAGAAAGCTCTGAAGGGCAGCTGCAGGTTGGGGTCATTATAGCCACAGGGTTTATCTTCTCTGTGACCAGCGGATGTTGGGTGCAGTTTCGTGAAGTATGCAAAACAGGCACGTGGCTCTAAGTGGCTAACAGCTTGTCGGAACAGTGTTTAAAACAACCGGATGTGTAAAAATTTGAGCTTGGTACTTACTGGCAGGTTTTGAGTTTATAGGTGCCAGCCTGCTGTACGGAAACAAACAACCTAGGGGGCCATCCTTGACTCACTTTTATGATACCCACTCATGTCTTTTCCTCGCTGTTTTTTTTTTTTCTAGTGGATTGTACTGAACACTACTCCTTTGTCACTTATGTGTTGCAAATTTTTTCTCATGTCGTGTTGCTTGTCTTTTCACTTCCTATTTTGATAAAAGTGTTCTTTTTAAAAAAAATTTACTTAAGAATTTTACTTTTTAATTTTTAAATATTTACTTATTTTGAGAGAGAAAATGAGCAGGAGAGAGGCAGAGAGAGAGAGAGAGAAAGAAAGAATCCCAAGCAGTCTCGGCACTGCCAGCACAAAGCCTAACGCGGGTTTCCACCTCACAAACTGTGAGATCGTGACTGGAACCAAAATCAAGAATTGGATGCTTAACCAACTGATCCATCCAGGCGCTCCGATAAATACATGTTCTTAACTTTGAGTTTATAAGTGTTTATTCTGTTTTTTTCCGCACCCCAATATACATTAACTTATACTTCCAAACATATTTAGTTTTGTTTTTGATGTTTGAATTCTTATGCTCTCTGGAATTTACTTTGGCTTATGGTTTTACTTTTTACATGCACATGAGTTTTCCACCCCACAGGTTTGTTTTTTTACTAGCCCCTCCTTTCCCAACTGATTGTCATGCCAACTTGGTCATATATTACCATTCCGTTTGTGCATGGCCGTATTTCTAAACTGTCTATTCTGTTCTACTGGACAATTTGTCTTAGTGTCCACACCACACTGTTTAATTACCATAGTTAAATAAAAAGTCTTGGTTATTTAGGAGGGAAAATCTTCCTTATTTTTCTTCTTCATCTTCCATCTTGGCTATTCTTGGCCCCATGTTTTCCCAGACATATTTTAGAATGAGCTTCTCGAGTTGCGTGGGCACACACACCCACTCACATACACAAAACCTGTTGGGATTTTAATTGACATTGCGTTGAATATACATATAAGTTTGGACAGAATTCACATCTTTATGATTCTGAGTCTTCCAATTCATAAACAAGGAATAGCCATCTTTTTACTAGGTCTTCATTAATGTCTTTTCAGTAAAGCCTTATTATTTTCTGAATCCAGATCTTGCACGTTTTTTCTTGGGTTTATTCTTAGATACTTTGTAGCTTTTGATGCTATTGTAAGGGATATTCTTTAAATTTACACTTTGTAATGGTCTGTTGCTGGAGTAGAAATAAATTTGAGTTTTGTATATTGATGTTGTATCCAGCCACCATGCTGGATACAACACTTAGTCTTTGATTTTAATAATTTGTTCTTTCTAATAATTTGTAAACAATATGTAGACAATCATTATATGAAAATAATGTCAGTTCCAGTCATTTTTGCTTTTTATTTTTCTGAAAATATAACACTAGTTAATTAACAGAAATGGTGATGTTCGCTGACGTTCTTGACTTGGGCAGTCTGGACTTGATTTTGAGTTTTGAAAAGTAAATTTTGAATTATTTTGTAGAATTATTTTTGGTAAATAAATTTAGAATGATATTTTGGTAGGCTTTTTGTAAACCCCCTTTGTCAGAGAAGGTTCCTCTTGTTCCTAATTTACTGAAAAGTTTTTATTTTGAATGGATATTGAATTTAATCAAAAAATTTCTACAGCTAATGAGATGATCATATTTTTCTCTGCCTTTAATATATTGATAAAGGACATTTATAGACTTTCTAATATTAAATTGTCCTTACACTCTTATGATAAACTACTTGACCATAAATTATGATCAATTTTCAATGCTGTTGTACTCAGCTTATATGCTATGTAGGATTTTTACTTTTGTATTAATGAACATCATGGGCTTGTGATTTTCCTTTCTCATTCTGCCTTCATCTGTGTTTTAAGGCTCATAGAATGATACAAGGAGTATTCCTTCTGTTTAGATATCCTCTGGAATATCTTTCCCTTCTAGTTTTGGGAGAATTCACCTATAAAACTATCTGGGCTGGGTATTTTCTTTGTGGAAAGAGATTTATTTATTTATTTATTTATTTATTTATTTATTTATTTGTAAACTCTACACCCAGGGTGGGGCCCAAACTCATCACCTCAAGACCAAGAGTTACCAGGTCTACTGACTGAGCCAGCCAGGCACCCCTGTGGGAAGATTTTAAAATACTGCTTTCATTTCATTAATACTCATGAGACTGTGAGACTGTTTAGGTATCTTATTTCTCCTTGAAGCGGTTTAAAGAACTTCTCCACTTCCTCTAAGATTTAAAGTTTATTGGCGCAAAGCTGTTGGTAGTGTTGTCAGTCCCTGCCGTGTTTGCAGTTACCTCTCCTTTCACGTCTATAATATTGCTTGTGATAGACTGTGTTACTGTTCCTCCAATATTTGCCCCCCTTCTTGTAAGAGGACTGCACATTCACACCTGTTACCTGATTTGAAGTGTCTCTTGTGGGAGGAATATGGACACCCACTCGTCTGGCAATGGCTTTGGTCACAGTGACATCATATCTGAGCAGACATTTTAGAGGCTATCGTATGTGTCTGCCCTAGCTCTCTTGCTCTTTCTTCTCTGCCATGAGAGTGGCACGGCTGTCCCTGGGGGTCCCCAAATGGAGAGGACACGTGGAGGAAAGTCTGATGGTGATTCTGTAGTTGGCCTATGCAGCAGGCAAAAAATAAACGAAATTTGGAATTTTGTCAGCTACCACGGCATATTATAGTCAAAAAATTTATTTTATTTACATCCAAGCTTGTTAACATTTAGCGTAGTGATGATTTCAAGAGTAGAATTTAGTGATTCATCACTCACACATAACATCCAGTGCTCATCCCAACAAGTGCCCTCCTTAATATGCATCACCCATTCAGCCCATCCCCCACCCAACACCTCTCCAGCAACCCTCAGCTTGTTCTCTGTATTTAAGAGTCTCTCATGGTTCGCCTCCCTTTCTCTTTTTATCTTATTCTTTCTTCCTTTCCCCTATGTTCATCTGTTTTGTTTCTTAAATTCTACATGTGAGTTAAATCATATATTTCTCTTTCTCTGAGTGATTTCACTTAGCATAATACCCTCTAGTTCCATCCACATAGTTGCAAATGGCAAGATTTCATTCTTTTTGATCGCCCAGCAATACTCCATTGTATATATATCTCACATCTTCTTTATCCGCTCATCTGTCCATGGATATTTGGGCTCTTTTTATACTTTGGCTATTGTCGATAGTGCTGCTATAAACATTGGGGTGATGTGCCCCTTTGAAACAGCACACCTGTATCCCTTGGATAAATACCTAGTAGTGCAATTGCTGGATTGAAGGATCATTTTATTTTTAAGAAACCTCCATACTGTTTTCCAGAGTGGCTGCACTAGTCAGGTGTGAGGTGGTATCTCATTGTGGTTTTGATTTGTGTTTCACTGATGATGAGTGATGTTGAGCATCTTTTCATGTGTCTGTTCACCATCTAGATTCTTCTTTGCAGAAGTGTCTATTCATGTCTTTTGCCCATTTCTTCGCTGGATTATTTGTTTTTTGGGTGTTGAGTTTGATAAGTTCTATCTAGATTTTGGATTCTAACCCTTTATCTGATAGGTCGTTTGCAGATATCTTCTCCCATTCTGTCGGTTGCCTTTTAGTTTTGCTGATTGTTTCCTTTGCTGTGCAGAAGCTTTTTATCCTCATGAGGTCCCAATAGTTCACGTTTGCTTGTTTCCCTTGCCTCTGGAGACATGTTGAGTAAGGAGTTACTGTGGCCGAGGTCAAAGAGGTTGCTGCCTGTTTTCTCCTCTGGGATCTTGATGGTTTCCTGTCTTATGTTTAGGTATTTCACACATTTTGAGTTTATTTTTGTGTCTGGTGTAAGAAAGTGGTCCAGGTTCATTCTTCTGCATGTCGCTGTCCAGTGTTCCCAGCACCATTTGTCGAAGAGATTGTCCTTTTCTCATTGGCTATTCTTTCCTGCTTTGTCGAAGATGAGTTGGCCATACGTTTGTGGGTCCATTTCTGGGTTCTCTATTCTGTTCCATGGATCTGAGTGTCTGTTTTTGTGCCAGTGCCATACTGTCTTGATGATGACAGCTTCGTAACACAGCTTCAAGTCTGGTTATAGTCAAAACTGACTGATGAATTACTTATGTTATTTTTTCTCTGTGATAAATCACTGCAGAGGCTATTTTCTTGGCCTTTTCACAGAACCAACTCGTGGATTTTCTCTGTGTCTTGGCTTCCTGTTTCATTGTCTATTGTTGTTTCTGCTCTTATAATTATCATCTCTTTCCTTCTACTTTCTTTGGGTTTATTTTGTTTTCTGCTTCTTAAGTTTTGTGCTTACTTTATTAATGTTTAACCTGTCCCCCCTTATATAAAAAACATCTAAAGCAATAATTTTCTCATGAAGGACTACTTTTCATGTCCCACTTTCTTTCCCACTTTCCCACTTCATATCTTTCTTTCTTTTCTTTCTTTCTTTCTTTCTTTCTCTTTCTTTCTTTCTTTCTTTCTTTCTTTCTTTCTTTCTTTCTTTCTCCTTCTTTCCTTCTTTCTTTCTTCTTTCTTTTTTAAAGTAGGCTCCATGCCCAATGTAGGGCTTGAGCTCATGACGCTGAAATCAAGAATCGCATGCTCCTTCGACTGAGCCAGCCAGATGTCCCTCCCACAAGTTTTGATAGATACTGTTTTCATTATCATTAAGTTGTAAAATGTATCTAAGTTTTTATTATGGTTTCTTCTTTGACTCATGAGTTATTTAAAAAACATGTTCTTAAATTTCAGAATCTATCACAATTTTAAATTAATTCTAAATACTTGCATTGTGATTGGAACATAGTTTTTGTGATAGTTTTCTCTGGAATTTGTGGATAGTTGCTTTTTGGCCTAGTATATGCTCTAATCTTATAAATGTTCCATGTGTGCTTGAAGAAAGTTTGCTTTCTTTCACTATTGGGTATAAAATTAATATATTGGTGCAAGCTTGGTACTTTTGTTGTTCAAATATCCTGTATCTTTGCTGGTCTTTTTTTTCCCTTTTCTGTCTGCTTGGATCAGTAGTCATAGATGAAGTCATGCTGAAAACACAGGTTTCATGACATGACTACCACCGGTGGTACCTTTGTCAATTTTTCCTTGTAGTTTTTACCAGTTTATATTCTCTATATTTTAAACGTGTTTCATTAGGTGCTTATATGTTTAGAATTGCGTTAGTATAATTTTTGGTTAACTAAATCTTATGTCATTACACAGTTATCCCTTTCTATTTCTTTGCTGCTCTTTATCTTAAGGCCTATTTTTTGTCTGATATTAACATAGTCAAATCAGCTTTCTTGTAGTGAGCATTTGCTTAGAATGTCATTTTGATCCTTTTATTTTCAACCTAAGTTCTTTTGCTTTAGATGTACTCATATACATAGCCGCGTTTTTGAAAATTCTTAACTGGCAATCTCTGTTTTGTAACTGTCAATTTTTGGTCACATGTATTTGTTGTAATTGTTTTTATATATATTTATTTTATTAAAAATATTTTTAAAGTTTATTTTTACTTATTTTGACAGAGAGAGAGAAAGAGAGAATAAGTGGGGGAGGGGCAGAGAAAGAGGGAGAGAGAGGGTCCCAAGCAGGCTCCACACTGTCAGGCTAGAGCTGGACATGGGGCTCGAACTCACAAACTGTGAGATCATGGCCTGAGCCGAAATCAAGAGTCGGTTGTTTAACCGACTGAGCTGGTCAGGCGTCCTGTAATTCCTAATATATTTAGACTTTGAGTCTATTTTACTTTTTGATTTCTTCTTGTTCTATGTGTTTTGTTTCTGATCTTTTTCTTTCTTGTGTTCCTGTTCTTGGATTAACTGAGTTCTTTCTGAAACTTTTTTTTTTTTTCCTATTCCACATTTTTCTTTTGAAAGATTTGGAATTATACTTTCTCTTTTTCTTTTTTTTTTAATTTTTTTTTCAACGTTTTTTATTTATTTTTGGGACAGAGAGAGACAGAGCATGAACGGGGGAGGGGCAGAGAGAGAGGGAGACACAGAATCGGAAACAGGCTCCAGGCTCCGAGCCGTCAGCCCAGAGCCCGACGCGGGGCTCGAACTCACGGACCGCGAGATCGTGACCTGAGCCGAAGCCGGACGCTTAACCGACTGCGCCACCCAGGCGTCCCTACTTTCTCTTTTTCTAGTGTTTTTTTTTTTTTTTTTTTAATTTGTCACGCATTCTAATTGAACAAGGTCCAGGATTTAAGCAGTGTTGGCACTCCTCTAGACAGCACAGGAGCTCTGAAAGCTTTGGCTCTTTGTTCTCTCCTTCTGACTTGCACAGAGCTGTTGTCTCCGTTCTTTTTTCTGTCTTTTTAACTGCACGGATCAGGCATTGTCGTATGTTTGTTTGGGTTCACACACAGAGAAAGGAGAGCCGATGCGAGGATGTGTTTACCAAGTAGCTGCCACTTAGTACAACTGGGACAGCTCAGCCTTGGGGGACTGTCCTTCCAGAAGCCGTAGAAAGCGTGTCTCAGGGAAGTCGGCCTGCAGGAGTATCTTAAAGGTGTCTTCAATCACTCAATAAACTCTCCTGGGGAGAGAAGAGAGGAATCTCCCTACCGACCCGTTTCCTTCTGTCGTGAACGTCGACTCCCCTGCCCTTCTGTCCCTGTGCCGCGTGTCCCCCGCTGTCTGACAGCGGGGGTCAGCGGGGCAGCCGCGGGGCGGGCAGGGCGGCCTGGGGCGCGGCCGTCGGCGCACCTGCTTGGCGTCTGTGCACAGGGGGCCCCAGCAGCGGTGGCTGGCGCTGAAATTCAGCGTTCTGGAGACAGGTGAGGCCGAGGGACTGAGCACATGACGACCAGCAGGGAGGGAGAAGGGACGACACGTTAGAGGCACAGGTGTGGGGGCGCGCTCGCCCTTGAAGACGTCCTTGAAGACGTGCAGGAATAGTCCAAGTGCGGACTCCCTTTGTGTGAACCCTCGTGCGCGCCGTTTTGCCGTCACGTCCTTTCTGTAAGCTCCGGGGGGACGCACGTGAGTGTGGACCCCTAGCGTGGGGAGTAACTAGAAATGGAGGGACAGGCCGCTGGGCGGCAGGGAGGTGTGTGGGTGCAGAGGCTTTGGCTGTGGGGTTTGGGAGAGAAAGAAAACTAAGGCAAAGGAAGTCTTTGAAATGGCCCGTCTCTGTGTCCCTCCAGGAGTGTTACTAAATACGGCAGGTCATGTACGAGAGCCGGATCACAGTGTTCTGTTATCTTCTGATGGGCTCTCGAAGTTATTATTGGCAGAATTTTTCATTTGAGAGAAAGTTGGAAAGATACCTCTGGGCGCTGTTAAGCACTTCCTTTCTCAGACTCACTGAAGTAGGTAGAATAAATAAAAATCACGCAAAGATGTTTCAAACCAGATTGTGTCAGATCAAGCCTCCCATCAAGAACAATTAGGTGTGGGGCGCCTGGGTGGCTCAGTCAGTTAAGCGTCAGACTTCGGCTCAGGTCATGATCTCGCGGTTGACGAGTTCGAGTTCCAGGTCAGGCTCTGTGCTGACAGCTCGGAGCCCGGAGCCTGCTTTGGACTCTGTGTCTCCCTCTCTCTCTGCCCGTCCCCTGCTCACACTCTGTCTCAAAAATAAATAAATGTTAAAAGAAAAAAATGTTTTAAAGAACAATTAGGCTGGGTAAGGTATTCCTAGAATGTCTGAGAGCACAGAAAACGGGTCAAGACACTGCAAGAGAGCCCCATGGGGTGAGGACAGAACTTGGCCCCACTTGAGCTCTTTGTTTCTAATTAAAAAAAAAAAAATGTTTATTTATTTTGAGAGAGAGAGAGAGCGTGAGCAAGCGAGCGCAAGTGGGGGAGGGGCAGAGAGACAGGGAGAGAGAGAACCCCAAACAAGTTTGTGCTGTGAGCACAGAGCCTGATGTGGGGCTCGAACCCACGAACTGTGAGACCACGACCTGAGCCAAAATGGAGAGTCAGACGCTCAGCTGACTGAGCCCCCCCCCCCCCCCCGGGCGCCCCTCTTTACCAATTCTGGAGTTGAGTCTGATAGGGCAAGAAGGTGAGCAGAGCTTCTGGAAGTTTCCCAGGGAGATGATACTCGGAGTTGAGGGCTCATCAGTGAGGGGGGTCCTGGCAAACATCCCAGGCCTTCCCGTTGGGTCCCCAGGAGTAAGGATGAAGCCAAAACAGGCTAGCGCTCCCAGAGGTTGAAATCCAGCTTGAATGAACTCAGTGGTGGGTTTATTCGGGTGGTTTGCCCTGTCCTAATCTGTCCTGTAAACAAGAATAAATCCTCTCTGGGTGAAGATAATATTATCCACTACTTCAAATTATCTCTATATTGTTTCCCACATTAGGTCTAGCACCTGATGACGGGGCATGTAAAACAGGGAAGCCTTTACCAAAACCTTGGCGAGAGGGATAACGGAAGAGGCCCCCAGGAGATACAGATATTGGAGTCATCATACCCAGACTTTAAGACAACGGTGATTCATGTGTTCTAGAAATTAAAGTGTAAGATGGACAATTTCAGGAGAGAATTGGAGACTATAGCAAAAGTACCAAAGGGAAACTCTAGAACTGAAAAAATGCCATAACCGGTACTAATAACAGACGGGTTTAACAGTTGATTAGCAAACACAAAACAAAAGAAAGCAGATATAATGATACTAATATCACATAAAGGAGATTTTAATGTTTTAATGTATTTGTTTTCTATATTCTGATGTTTGATATCAGGTATTTACTAATTTTATATTGCTATCTCCTCTTCGCGAACTGACTTCGTTATCATTATGAAATATTCTTCTTCATGTCCTTCTATCTTGCTACTGACTTAAAATCTCAGTTCCATTGACTTTTGTAGATTCCTGTGCCAATACCGCACTGTGTTTGTTTGTTTGTTTAAATTTTTTAATTTGAGGGGCGCCCGGGTGGCTCAGTCGGTTAAGCGTCTGACTTCGGCTCAGGTCATGATCTCACGGTTCGTGAGTTCGAGGCCCACGTCGGGCTCTGTGCTGACAGCTCGGAGCCTGGAACCTGCTTTGGATTCCCTCTTCTCTCTGCTCCTTCCCTGCTCTTGCTCTGTCTCTGTCTCTGTCTCTGTCTCTGTCTCTCTCAAATATAAACATTAAACAAAAATTTTTTCTATTTGAAAGAGAGAGAGAGAGCACACACATGAGTGGGGAAGGGGCAGAGGGAGAGAGAGAAAGAGAGAGAGAGAGAGACAGAGAGAGAGAGAGAATCCCAAGCAGGCTCCAGGCCCAGTGCAGAACCCGACACGGGGCTGGATCTCATGGACGGTGAGATCATGACCTGAGCCGAAATCCAGAGTTGGACACTCAACCGACCGAGCCGCCCAGGCGCCCCTGGACCACATTGTTTTTATTCCTATACATTTAACTTGTTCCTGCTTCCCCTCCAGGGTAAACGTTCCCAACCAGTTTTTTATTATCCCTCAGAGGCGCTTACCACAAATGGGGTCATGGTATAGACATCGTCTTACCACTTACCTTTCATTCCCTCAACATCCAGACTTCCATACAGCTCTACACCACCTTTAGAAATGCGCTTTTTGGGGCGCCTGGGTGGCTCAGTCGGTTGAGCGTCCGACTTCGGCTCAGGTCACGATCTCGCGGTCCGTGAGTTCGAGCCCCGCGTCGGGCTCTGGGCTGATGGCTCAGAGCCTAGAGCCTGCTTCCGATTCTGTGTCTCCCTCTCTCTCTGCCCCTCCCCTGTTCATGCTGTGTCTCTCTCTGTCTCAAAAATAAATAAAAAACATTAAAAATTTTTTTTTAAATAAAAAAAAGAAACACGCTTTTTGTTGTTCATGAAAATAATGCTCTTACCTGAAACTTCGACAAATACAAACAACAAACCCTTAATTTGGTTCTACCGGAGAGGCCGTTTGTTTCAGCGTATCTGTTTCAGTGTGTCCCGGGGGCCTCCGGGCCTCCTCCTGCAGCAGACCCTCCCAAAACAAGACCCCCTCATCTGATGAGGTCAGCCTGGCTGCCACCCTCTGCAGGCTGGTCCTGGCTGGAGTCTCCCCACACTTTGCAGGGGGCTCGAGGGTCGGTCGGTGGGTGGTTTGAGGGCTGTGGGGAGGGCAGGGAGGGACGCGGCGAGCCCGGACAGCCCTGGAGGTGCTCGCTGGGGGAGAAGCCGCACCGTCCGCCTGCTCCTGCGGTCTCCTGACCTTCATAGGAATTGAACAAAAACAGCAAGATTGGAAGTGGAAGAAAGGCTGACCTTGAGGTAAAGCTTTCTTTGAAGTAGTTTCTAAAAGGTCCTTTAAAGTTAAACAGAACATTTAATGAAAACATTTCCAGGCCAAGGTAAGTGCGCTCTATAGTTTGATGCGAGGATTCTTGATGAACAGGTTATGTTTCCAGAAGTTTCCAGAACAATTTACTCAATTGTCTCAAAAACTAAAGGCCACCTCTGAGGTCTAACCAGTCAACCAACCAACCAACCAACCAAACATGTCCCCTCACCTTTTTTTTTTTTTTTTTTTTTTTTAAAGCAGAGAAAATATCTTTTAAAATGTAAGCCCTGGGGTGCCTGGGTGGCTCAGTCAGATTCTTGATTTCGGCTCAGGTCATGATCTCATGGTTCGTGGGATGGAGCCCTGAGTCAGGTTTTGTGCTGGGCTCTCTCTCTCTCTCTGTCCTCCCTGCCCCCCTCCCACACTCATGCACTCTCTCTATATAAAATAAAAATTAAAAAAATAAAATGTAAGCCCTAAGTCTACATTTAGGGTCACTCTTTAACTTGTTAGGGGGAGAAATTCAAAAAGAGGAGACTAATCTATAAGCAGAATAGTCTTGCGTGTAAAAAAAAAAGTCACTTTTCAGAAAAAATAAAAACCTCAAACAGGAGACATAATGATAGAGATTTGGGGTGAACTCACTCCACCAGAATGATCCCTATCTGTCATTGAGAGGGTTCCCTCCCACCCTCCTGTCTCAGCCAGTGTAGACTAAAGCCACTTCTTATTGTGTTCTTTGTATCCGATTTCTTTTAATGTCCCAATGGTTAAAAAACACAATTCTTCTTAGAGAATCTTCAGGAGTTTTGGATGAAGATTTAAGCTAATTTGGCTGCTGGCACCAGATATTCTCCCGTGCATTTTATTCCAGGAAGAGCCATTTGGTCGGCGTTCTACTGGAAGTAATGTAGTTACTGCGGGGAAGAACCCATCTTATGCCTGATGACATCTTTAATAAAAATAAAACACACTCTGTGTCACTGTTTTCCCAGCCTGAGAATGAAGGACGCTAGGCAGTGGCAATGTGACCTGTTCGTGGCTCCCCCAGCCGAGACAGGAGCCCCCCCGACTGAGCAGTCGTTTGTGTGGCTCTAGGGAGGCTGGCTGGAGGTCCCCGCTCAGGGCGCGACTGGCCAACGATGCCGGGCGGGCGAGGAAAGCCACTCACCCCCACCTCTCGGGCCAGTCAGCTCTCCTGCGATGGCCCTGTAATAAGTGGGGTAACGCTTCGCTGGGCTAGCGCAAAAATTGCAGTTGTGTCTGCCTTTGGTTTACTTCCTGTTCTCTGCCACCGCTGCATGCACACGTCCCCTCGTCTGCTGGCCTCTCTCCCACCTGCCATCTCACTGGTTATTTCAGGCCCCCGCGTCTCTCCCGAACCCCTGTGGCTCGTCTGCAGTCTTCCCACCGTGCGGCCGTTCAAGTTCCTGGGCGCGGTACCCGCGGACCCGAGCTGGTGGTTGGGCATCACCCTTGGGAGGGAGCCCGGGCCTCGTAGCCAGGCCGTGCCCCCCCCCCTGCCCCGCCCGCCTGCCCTGACAGCGGTGTTTGTAGTTCCTTTCTTCCTCCCTCCCTCTGTCACCTGATGAGCTCCTGCTGAATGTCCACCACCAACTTGACTCTGATCCCCTCTGGGAAGCTGTCCTCCGTCTGCCAAGGCTCAATGAGCTGTCCTTCCCAAGGGCCACAAGCTTGAGTTTCCTCCTCTGCCAATGGGGATAATAACCCCTTTACCGTATGGATTCGGTATCTGTCTGGTGGTCGGTAAGGTTTCCGTATATCCTGGTTTATGACTGTTGTCCCAGGTCGTGTGTGGTTAGGGGTCAGCAAGGATGGAGACCAGCTACAGGCCACAGTTTAATAGGATTGAGAGCCAAGACTGCATTAACGTGACCCGAACTCCAAGAAAGTCGTGCCCAGGAGGATGAGATGGAGAATGGCACTGTTTGTTTCAGGAGCTTCTAGAAAGTTCATTGACCTCAATCTAGACAGCCGGCCCTCGTGGGGGTAAGAGCCCCTTTCCCAGGGCTGCAGTTCACTCAACTGGCTCATCTGGTGCCTGTTTAGTTCTTGAGGCGCCGTTCAAAACCCCAGCCTCCCTCTGTTCACTGACTCTGAACTCACGATTTTGGTCAATCCCAATCATTCTGCTGGAAATGAGATCTTCAAACCTTCCGAATGTGCACCCACGACCGCCCTCTACTGAGACACTCCGAAGGAGGTGGCCCACCTTCCCTCATTAAGCAACGAACTTAACCCTGCTCCTTAACAGGTCATTTTGATGATCTCTTTGAGGAATCGGCCGTCAGCACCCCTATTACTCTGAAAAGAATCCCAGTGTGGATGATAAGTTAAATGATTCCTATTATAAATTGTGTTGCCCTGTTAATATGTAACATTGTCCTCACTTAATCCTTCTGATAACCTCACGAAGTAGGTTAGTGGGTTAGCCTTGAACAGACATAACAATGAAGGCACAGGTCAGTCATCTATCCAAGGTCCCACAGCTACTGTAACACACAGGATTACAACCCAAGGCATAGGACTCCAGAACTGACATTCTTTCTTAAAACGTTAGTTTTCCTTTTACAGAAAAGTTACAATATAGCACAAGCACTCCCGCCCTTCCCAGACGTTGGGGAATGAGTCGTCAGTGTGATGTCCTGTCACCTCCCAAACTTTAGCATTTGTCCTACGCACAAGGACCTTCTGCACGACAGCCACACAGCTGTCGAAATCAGGAGGGTGCCACCAGCACCGTCTCCCCTCAGATCGCGTGAGGTTTGCCAGCGGCCTCCGTGAAGATCAGTATTGCAGAAGATTCTGGGTCGGAACTGCCCCTTGCATTCAGTCCTTCCATCTCCTGACTTTCCTTCCGTCTGAAACACTTCTTCAGGGGCTCTCGGGTGGCTCGGTTGGTGGAGCACCCCACATCGGCTCAGGTCATGATCTCGATGTTCGTGGGTTCGAGCCCCGCGTCGGGCTCTGTGCCGACATCTCAGAGCCTGGAGCCTGCTTCGGATTCTGTGTCTCCCTCTCCCTCTCTGCCCCTCCCCTGTTCGTGTGGCTTCTTTCTCTCAAAAATAAATGAAACATTAAAAACATTTTTTTAAGTAAGCATTAAAAAAAGTTAAAAAGACATGGAAATACTTCAGGCTTTCCTTGACTGTCCTGACCTTGACGCGGGTGAAGATTACTGGTTACTCTGTGAAACGCACACTTTGAGTTTGCTGTTTCCTCAGGGTCGGGTTCAGGTTCCGCGTGGCGGACGTGGCGCCGGGCACCCGGGGCACCCTGTCAACCGGGACACGATGCTGATTTGCCCCGTGATGGTGGCACGGGCTTCCATCACTTGATCGACGTGCTGTCTGCCAGGCGTTTTCACTATAAAGTTATGCTTTTCCTGTTTGTAGTATTTTGGGGGGCAGTGTTTTCTTTTATTTTGGATTACTGCTGTTTTTCTAACTTTCTTCTTACCCTGCCCCGAGCTCTATTGAGGTATAACTGACAAATAAAAACCGTATGAATCTCAGGTGTACAATGCGATCTACTCTGATACAGGAATACGTCGTGAAACGACCGCAGTCTTCACCTCACGCAGTTACCGTTGTGTGTGTGTGTGAGTGTGTGCGCGTGACAGTTCAGAGCTACTCTCTCAGTGCACAGAGCTGTCGAATCTCTCTATGACACGCCTGAAACACACAACACTGTGCAGTCATCCTACTGGAAGTCGAACAAGTGAAAGAAAAACCCGGAGCCGCTCTCACGTTTCAAGCACGCACGGTACAAAGTACGGTCGCTGGTGTACTTCCGTCTCCGGCCCTCATCCCGCCCGCAGAACTGAGGCTGCAGCGCTCCGACCAGCATCTCGTCTCCCCTCCGTCCCCGCCCCGGTGACCACCGGGCCGCTCTCCGCTTCCGTGGGTTCTGTTGCAGGCTCCACGTCTACTGAGAGCACGCACTATTTGACCTTCTCTGTCCGGCTTATTACGCTTGTATAACGTCCCCTGGGCCCACCCGCGTTGGCACAAACGACTGACTTGGAGGCTGACCGGCAGCCCCTGCACGTGTAGACACCACGTCGCCCTTACCCGCCCGTCCGTCAGGGACGCTCTCTTGGCCGTCGCAAGTAAAGCTGCAGTGAGCACGGGGTGCGCGGATCTCCCTGCGGCACAGATTGTCTCCTTCGGCCGTGTGCTCAGAAGCGGGATGGCTAAATCCTGTGGCATTTCTCGTTTTAAATCTTTTGAGGAGCCTCCATACTGTTTTCTGTACTATAGCAACGTACATTCTGTGGAGCGGATGTTTATGCGTTTGCTTATTTATTTATTTAGAGACAGAGAGTGGGGGAGGGGCGGAGAGAGAGGGAGGGAGAATCCCAAGCAGGCCCCGCGCTGTCGGCGCAGACCCGACGCGGGGCTCGACCCCACACACTTTGAGGTCGTGACCTGAGCTGAAATCAAGAGTCGGATGCACAATGGACGGAGCCCCATTCGCTACTTATCTCGATGCCCCGATTTCTCTAGATTTGGCCCCGGGAGCGTTCAAGATGCCTTCCAAATACCGTTGACACGCTCCGCTCCGTCATTCTTTCCAGCAACTTCTTGTTTCGGTGGGTGGATAAGTATCTTCTACTTCTCTGAAAGCGTGGATTAGGTATGTATAGAATTTCAGTTAGCTGCATTTGCTCGGAGGGTGGTGTTTTGTGTTAAAATGAAACATCCTCCCAGAATTTGAGCAGAAAGAAACGAGAGCACCGGCTCGTCGGTGGGAAGGCTCGCAGGGCGCCTGGGGCGTCGGGAGAGCAGGTTCCTTGGTCTCTCCGTTAGGAGACTGGAAACGGAGGCTTTGAGTAGCAGCTTTTGTCCCTCTTAATTTTTAGTTTCTTTTTAAAAGTCGGTGTATCTGGTGTTCTGTGGAGCTCCCTCGGTGCTTCTGCCCTCAGGGGACAGGCTGTGCACTGAGGCCGCTTCCCCGGGCCGGACGGTGAATCCGCCCTCCCCTGGGCTCCTGCACCGTCGCCGAAGTGACCGCTGACAGGCTCATGGCGGCCACCAGCCGTTTGCGAGGGCAGGGGCTTCGACGTCTGCCCCTCGAACCTGCCCGGACCCGGTCTGGGGCCTGGGGCGCCCGCGACGGCCGGGTGGTCATGGCTCCGTCTCGCTTCCCCCACAGGATGGCAGCATCTAGTCAAGGCCTCGCCCCACCAGTGGCCTGGCTGTTCGCGAATTTGCGAATACCTGGTTTGTGCCTGAAATGATTACAGCCCTCAAGTACCACTCCCCCCCCCAGAGGACCCCCCCATAGTCAAGTACTTCCCCATGAGGAACCCCCCCCCGTACTCAAGTCCCCCCCAGGACACCCCCATACTCGACTACCTCTCGTGAGGAGACCCCCCATAGTCAAATACCCCC
>NC_064813.1:66756002-66781439 GCF_023721935.1 Panthera uncia | reverse complement strand
ACCCCCATACTCGAGTACCTCTCCTGAGGAGACCCCCCCATAGTCAAATACCCCCCATGAAGAGACCCCCATAGTCAAGTATCCCCGTGAGGAACCCTGCACACTCAGTGCCCCCCCCCCCAGACTCCCCCCCATAAAGTAACGCCCTCTGTCGTCCGTCCACGCTTCCTCCACGTGCTTCCAGGACGCTGACGTCTTTCCGGTGAAGTACAAGACGGTCGTGGGCGGTGGCGCCCACTCCCGAGCGACCGTCCGGGGCTGGAGTTCGCAGCGGCTGAAGCCGAGCGGGCGGGCCGAAATCCCGGCTCGTTTCGCGCCCAAGGCGTCCGTGCGAAGGGCTGTTATTTCAGGACGAAGGAGGGAACCGCAACCATTGGGCTCCTGCTGTATGCCGGCTGCTCCAAGCCAGGGGCTCCCACGTGCGAGTGGGCGGAGCCGCAGGCCCGTCCCGTCCCGTCCCCGGGGCTTCGGACTCGGTAGGTCCCGGACGGGGCCTGAGGATTTGCGCGGCGACAAGTTCCCGGGGCCGCGGCAGCCGGCCGCCCCCGCACGGGACGCGGGGATTGCTGTGTCCACGTCGCGCGGGAAGGAGCGGGGGCTCGGGGGCCTGGGTGGCCCGCGACGCGCCCCGGTAGCGGGAGGGCTGGCGCGGACGGCCCGGGCCGCGGGGCCGCAAACGCTGCGGCCGCTGCGCCGTTCTGAGCGACAAAGGCGACGGAGCTGTGCTGGGGGCGTTTCTGAACCGTGTGGCCCCCAAACAGGAGACGGCGCCCAGTTCCAGTGCGACGCTCTTCAGGCCTAAGAGCCCGAAACCAGCGGTGCGTTTCGCGGTTCCTCCGGTGCGCGAGCAGCGGGGGCCGCGCGGAAGCGGCCGGGCAGGTGCACCTGAGCGTGAAGGGACGCGAGGCCTTGCGCTGCCCGCTGAAAATTAAAATGTCTTTGGAAATGAAATATCGATGTTACGGGGGTTTTAATCACCACACCCCGCCTCTGGAACTAGAACAGGACGTGAAAACAAGGCAGAAGTAAGTAATTATAAAATCCATTAACCTGTCATAGAGAAGACACAGTCTATGGAAATAAACGAGAAAATAAAGGCTGGTGGGCTCCCGCGAGCAGTGAATCAGCGGATGAACGCCGGCTCCAGGCTCCACAGTCGAGTCCCTGGTGAATGAGAACCTGTTCTGCGTTTATGACTCAGGCACAACTTGCCTCTGACCCCCCAGCTCCCCATTGCATACAACGAATTAAACCTGATGTGAGGCAGGGTGGGTTTCATTCTAAGTATCGGGGAAGGGCTGGGACGTGGAGGAGGAGTTGGAGGGAGGCGACCTTGGCTGCAGCCGAGGTTTCCAGTCTGACGGAGGAGATCGGCCTCCTCCCTTTGGCCGGGCTGCTGCTCGGCTCCCGTTTCTCGTCTGCGGTCAGGCGCCACCCGTGTTGTCCAAATCAGACAGGCTTGCTCACCCTGGGCTTTAAAGTGCAGTGGGAGAGAGGGCGCCCGGGGGGCTCCGGCCGTTAGGCGTCTGACTTCTGCTGGAGTCACGACCTCACGGTTCGTGAGTTCGAGTCCCACGACGGGTGAGCCGGAGCCCCCCCATCAGGTGAGCCCCCCTTCTCTCCCTCTCCCCTTCCCTCTGCACCTCCCTCACTTGCGCCCTCTCTCTCAAAAAATAAAATAAAATAAAATGCCGTCGAAGAGGCCTCATTAATAGTTCATGGCGGGCAGAGGAGAGCCAGCTGGGTCTCTTACATTCAGAGGACACTGCCCTGCTGCCCACTTCCGGTCCCAGGTGAGTCTCGGCTGCCACCTGGGACCTGGGTCATTATAACCTGTTTGTTCTGAACTTCGGAGCCTGCCCCAGACCCGAGGGGTACTGAGTGCTTCCTCTTCCCCCCTTCCTTAAAAAGTTACAACCAAGCACTCGGAAACGAGTGCCTCTGCCTGGGGACAGAGTGGCCCCCTGAGCAGCACAGTCACCTGGGCAGGCATCACCCACTGCCCCCCCCCCCCCCCCCGCCCCCCCCCCCCCCCCCCCCAGCTCACCAGGACGGCCTCAGGTCACGGGCTGACCCTTCCACACGGCGCCTGCCAGGGCCCGTGAGCTCTCTGGGCAACATGGAGACTTTGGAGGAACAGAATGCTAGAAAGGAAGATCGCAAACCGAAAAGCTTATACGAGACAAAGTGAAAGTGACACGTGAGAACATTCCTGGGTCTGGAGGTTGGGAGCCATGACTTTCATCAGCTGTGGCAGCAGGGTGTGGTCTTGGCTCCCGGTCCTTCTTCCTACCAGCCGAGCTCTCCCGTGGCCTGAGCCCCCGCTCAGGGCTCAGCTGTGCTGCAGGGCTAGGGCCGGGGTCCCGGGCTCGTCCCAGGTCCGGGTGGACCCAGGCGACGGAGCTGCGGCCACAGGGCTCCCCGCACCGGCGGCTGGTTCCTCCTCGCACGCTCCTCCAGGCTCCCCCGGGTGACTCACCCACCCGCCTCCTCCGTCGGGCACGTCCGCCTTCCAACAAACCCGAGCAGCCGTATCCCCCAAGCCTTCCCGGAGGTAGGCTGCCCAGAGGCACCCACGATGGGTGCATCACGGGTGTTTGCATTTCTGCTCATTAGAAGACATCGGCAAATAAGAATTTCTGATTTCCACCCCGTTTCTCAAGGAGGTCAAGCTGCGTAAAAACAGCATCAGTAGCAAAACTTTGTTGGCCGATTTACATACTGTTCTCATAGATGATTTGGAAGAGGCTTTACTGTATTAACATGCACGTAGACAGTCACAACGAGATACCACGTCACGCCTGCCGGAATGGCTGTTATCGCAAAGACGAGAAGTGACGAGTGTTGGTGGGAACGGGAGTTGGTGCAGCCACCGTGGAGAACAGCGTGTAGACTTACCTTGTGACCCAGTCATTCCGCTTCTGGGTATTTACCCAAAGGAGATGAAAGTGTTACCTTGAAGAGACGTCTGCGCCCCATGCTCCCGCGGCATTGTTTAGAATCGCCAAGACGTAGACGCAACCTGAGTGTCCGCTGATGGACGACTGGATGAAGAGAATTCGAGAGACGCGGTGGAATTTCGTTCACGTAAAAAAGAAGGAAGTCCTACCGTTCGCGACAACGTGGAAGGACGCGGGGGGCATCGCGCTTAGGGAAGGAAGCCGGAGAGGGACCAATACGGTGGGATCTCACGTCTCCGTGGAGTGTAAACACGGGACCAATCCGCCGACCACCAAGCTCACGGGCACGGGCAACAGGCCGGGGGCAGCAGCCCGGGGGTGTGGGGCACGGGCGAGGTGGGAGAGAGACGCAAGGAATACGAAATAAACACGCCCCGAGGACGTGGCGCTCGGCACAGTGGCCACGGCCAGCAACAGCGCCTGGCGCGTGTCAAGGTTGCCGAGAGTGGGTCCTGGAAGTCCTCGTCACAAGAGACAAAGTTGTAACTGTGCGCGGTGGGGGTGTTGGGGAGACCGGTGTCTACTGCACGCTGTGTACGAATGGCCAACTGCTATGTTGAACACCTCAGACTAATACGTTGTATGTCAATTATACCTGAACAAAAACTGATGTAAAAACACACACACAGGGGCGCCCGGGCGGTTCAGTCCGTTGAGCAGCCAAGCCTTGATTTTGGCTCAGGTCACGACCTCACGAACCGTGTCCGGCTCCGCGCCGGGCCTGGGGCCCGCTTGTGACTCCGTCTCTCTGCCCCTCTCCTGCTCCCGCTCTCTCTTTCTCTCTCTCTCAAAACAAATAACAAATACCCGTAGAATATATAAAATACAGATGGGAAACCAAATGATTCGGGAACCGCAACCACCCTGCGCCTCTGTCATCCCTAAGAGCAGGGTGACGGTATCCTGGTCACGGGACTCCAGTGACCCGGAGGAGGTCACGTTCGGGAAGCTCTTCTCCGGAGGGCGGTTCGCGGCAGGACCCCAGCATCGGGGGCAGCTCAGGGACCGCCACCTCCTGGCCGCTCCTCTCCCACCCTCGTTTCCTTCTTTCCTTTACCGACGTCATGCTTCAGCCGATATTTGTTGAGGGCCTGCCGCGTGGCGTTTATTGCACCAGGTGCTGGGATACGGAGACGCCCCAAACACGGACCCCACTTGCTGGCATCCGGCACCCAGCGTCAGGCGGCCACCCAAGGCCGCCTCATCGTGACCCGCCCGCCACAAAAATAAAGCGCAGCGTGGTTTACGGGAACAGACGCGGGCTCTGAGGGCAGGCAGATCCGGGTGCCGAGCCCGCTTGCTTTATCTGTCGGGGCCTCAGATCCCTCACCTCGAACTGTGATCAGTAGTAACTGCCTTTTGGGCGATTGTGAAAATGACCTGAAACGGGTGCCGGGGAGACACGACGGCGGTTAACGTCACTGAGCACTTGCTCTGTGCCGGGCACATTTGCCCCGTTGACTCACAACGACCCTACGAGGCAGGTGCCGGTTTTCTAGAGGCCCAGAGGCGCCGAACCGCCCGCACCGGGTCAGCCAGCCGGTCTGCGGCACAGCCCGGCTTCAAACCGCGGATTTGGCTCCGGCGCCCGTGGTCTCTGGGGCTGCCCCCCACGGCTTCTCAGCCCTGGCCGCGCATCAGGGTCCTCCATGGGGCTTTGGAAATGATGAGCGCTTTGCTGTCACCCTGGCAGATTCTGACTCGGTAGGTCTGGGATGAGGTCCGGGAACGTGTAGTTTGGGGGAGCTCCCCGGGGGATCCCGACGTGCCGAGAACCGGTGGGGGTTGAAGTAAACGGTGGTTGTTATCAGCAGAGGGAGGGCGATGCGGGGGCTTTGCACAAGTGGGTCTTGAGGGATGCGGCAGAATTTTCTTGGCAGAATGTAGGTAAGGGCTCTCCAGGCAGAGGGAACATGCAAACCCCCGGGACTACAAGTACGTGAGACTGTGGCCCCAGTTGTTTGTGTGTGTGTGTGTGTGTGTGTGAGCCAGAGAGCCGCAGAGGCGGAGGGATGAGGAGAGGGGGGCAGGATGTGGGGAGGCTGGCAAGTGGGCTGGGGTCCCCCTGGGACAGAATTAGGAATCACGGGGAAGCACGTGGACTTCATCCCGGAGAGCACGTGAGGAGCTGTCCTGTGGGCGCGACGGCATCTGATCTGTAGATGGTCTTTATTTGGAAGCCCGTCTTTGATTCCAAGAATTGTGGCATATTGAGGGAAAAGGAAGAGAGCAATTTACAATTAATTTAGCCAGAAGCATCAGAGCACTTTCGGTGGAGAAGAGAGTAGATTGCTGAAAATTGAATGCGCCGTGAAGTGGCTATTACTTCACTGGCTTCAGTTCGGAAGAAAAGGGAGGAAGGAAGGGTATTTCCACAGCACGGGGTACGGAGGCATGACGGGGGGAGGGGACACCGGTCTCCGGCCCGGGCCTCACCCTGTGGATGGTGGCAAGAAGGCCCTAAGTCGCTGCCTAGCACTCCGTGTGCACCATCGATCTGCTTCTGCTCTCGTTTGGGTCGCTTCCAGCGTTTTGCTTGTTTGCTTTACAAATAACGCTGGGTCACTGGATATGCACACACTCAGCTTCTTCACTAATGCCAGATCGGGTCCCGAGTAGCTGTGCCCGTTGCATCCCCACTGGCCGTACTCCTGACGCTGGGCGTTCTCTGATTTTCAGATCTTCTCTGTCCCTCTCGCGGCTGCGAAATAGCAGGTCGTCATTTCCGGTGGCATCTCCTCGATCGCTAGTGAAGTGGACCATCCTGCCATGTTCCTGGCCATTTGTGATTCCTTCTCGGTGAAATTCCTGTTCCTTCTTGCGCCTGTTTTTCCCAGACTGGCTTCCTGGATTTTGTAAGTTGTACAAGTTGTAAACATCTCCCAGTCTGTGGTTCACCCTCTCACTTAACAGCAAGGGAATAGAAGGTTTTAATCTTGCGATATTCAGATTTGTCCATTATCCCCTGTGGCCTGAGCTTTTGGAGTTTTGTGTCAGAAAAGATTTCCATTGTCTTCCGAAAGTGTCACAGGTTTTCTTTACGTTTATGTTTTTAACCCAACCAGAATTAATGTTCGTGTAGAGATGTAAATAATCATTGTTTCAGTGCTGTTGACTGAAAAGTCCATTTCTCCCCCAACTGATCTGCAAGGCCCGTCCTTGAATAAATCAAGTTTCCGTAAATGGACGAGTCTGTCAGCTGTCTGCTGTTTTCCGTTGTTCGGTCTGTGTACCTTCCCCTGTTCAAAGACCACATCTCCTTGATTACTAGAGCTTTCTGACGAGCCTTCCTGATGCGCGGTGAGTCCTCCTACCTTGTTCTCCTTCAGAAATGTCGGGCTTTTTTTTTCTTTTTGTATCAGTTTTACAATCGGCCTGTCAGGATTCACACGTGTCATGGATTTCAACTGGCATTACATTAAATTTATGGATTAATTTTGGGGACAGTAAGCATCTATATAAATCTGAACACAGATATTTTCCTGTTTATTTCAGCTTTCTCTATTGTCCTTTAATAATGTTCCATAATTTTCCCTGTGAAACTCCAGTACGTCTTTTGTTAGTTTATTGCTACGTTTTTAAGACTTTTGGTTTCATTTTTAGATTTTTGGTTTCACTTCCTAGCTTCTTATTAATAGGGTATAGAAATGTAATTGATTTTTATCTGTTAAATTCGTATCTAGCAACTATGCGAACTCTGTTTATAGAAATATTATAAACATTATTTTATTGTGGTATTATATAATATATTAATTAATAATATTATTGTTAATTCTAATGATTTTTCTCTACACGCTTTTGGGTAGACAGATGATTTTTTTCCTTTCTGATCCTTTCCCATGATTGTTCTAGCCATATTGCGATGCCAGGGCCCTCCTGCAGAAGTGGCAAGAGCAGGTGTCTTGATTTCATGGTGTCATGACGTATGATGTGTGTTGTAGGAAGATAACCTTTTGTAGATATCATTCATTGGGTTAAGAAAGGTGTCTTTTGTATTAATTTTCTGCTGCTGCGTAACAAGTTACCATATGTCCATGGTGCCCAACACACCTCTGTTAGCTCCGTTTGCATGGGTCAGCCTAGCTGCAGGGTTTGCTCCGAGCCCTATGGGAATGCAACCAGTGTACTGGCCAGGCTCCCGTCCCACCTGGAGCCTCGACGAGTCTTTTCCCCAAGCCCAATGAGATGGTCGACAGAATTCATCCCCCCCGCAGCTGTCTGGCTGAGGGCCCTAGCTTCCTACCGGCCGTGGGCGGCCCCGTGGCTTCCTGCCACACAGCCCTCTCCGTGGGCGGTTCACAGCACGTCTGCTTATGTGAATCTCTTGTGTCTGCTAAGGTGAAGTCTTCTGTAACGAGACCTAATCACAGGATTGACAGCCCCTCACCTTTGCCATATTCCTGCCCACACTCAACAGGAGGGGTTATTCTAGAGTGTGAGCCACTGGGTGATTGTACCACACGTTGGGTGCCCAGTTTGCTCAGTGTTTTTTTAATTAACCAATACTGAACTTGATTCATCTTTAAAAACCTATGATTACTGGGGCGCCTGGGTGGCTCGGTTGGTTAAGCGTCCAACTTCGGCTCAGGTCACAATCTCGCGGTCCGTGAGTTCGAGCCCCGCGTCGGGCTCTGGGCTGACAGCTCGGAGCCTGGAACCTGCTTCTGATTCTGTGTCTCCCTCTCTCTCAGCCCCTCCCCCGTTCATGCTCTGCCTCTCTCTGTCTCAAAAATAAATAAACGTTAAAAAATAAAAATAAGGGGCGCCTGGGTGGCGCAATCGGTTAAGCGTCCGACTTCAGCCAGGTCACGATCTCGGGGTCCGTGAGTTCGAGCCCCGCGTCAGGCTCTGGGCTGATGGCTCAGAGCCTGGAGCCTGTTTCCGATTCTGTGTCTCCCTCTCTCTCTGCCCCTCCCCCGTTCATGCTCTGTCTCTCTCTGTGCCAAAAATAAAAATAATAATAATAATAATAAAAATAAAAATAAAAATAAAATTTAAAAAAACCCTATGATTACTAAATGATTTTTCTCTCTTGATGTGTTAATATGGTGGATTTTATTATTTTTCTAATATTAAGCAATCATATTTGGGAGCTAAACCTACACCCAGCATGAGGCTTGACTCACAACCCTGAGGTCAAGAGTCGCATGCTCTTCTGGCTGAACCAGTCAGGCACCCTGAACTTCATTTCAACATAAACTTTATTTCTATTTCTTTTTTTTTTAATGTTTATTTATTTTTGAGAGAGAGAGAGCAGGGAAAGGTCAGAGAGAGGGAGACAGGATTCTCGCTGATAGCAGAGAGCCCAGAGATCACCAACCACGAGATCACGACCTGAGCTGAAGTCGGATGCATAACCGACAGAGTCACCCAGGTGCCCTCTATTTCTATTTCTCTTACTTTGTTATTTTTCTTATCAAATCCTGAAGTTACCAATATTTACCTTCCTTTCAGATAATACCAAGATGACTCTTACTGCGCTCATCACTGCGGTTATAACATGACACACGACACGGCGTGATATGGAGTGACACGACACGACACGGACGACATGATGTGATGTGACCCGACAGGACACAGGACACAAAATGACAGGGCATGGCATGACGTGATATCACACTCCATGACATCATATGACATGGCATGATGTGATGGGTCGTTGCCTGCTTTGGTCTCTTCTTGTAGAACCCGGCTGCTTCATTTAACACGCTCCTCCGTGGCCCCCCCTCCTCCACCCCTTCCACCTTGCCGGAAGAGGTGCACCCCAGAGTCCATTCTGACACCCTCGCTTTCCTCGTCGGATTTGATTTTTGTGTTTTCAACTTTTATTCCTCTTTCTTTCCTTCTTTCTTTCTTTCTTTCTTTCTTTCTTCTAGAGAGAGAGAGTGCACGAGTGGGGGAGAGGGCAGGGGGCAGAGGGAGAGAGAGAATTAAGGCAGGCTCCATGCTGAGCGCAGAGCCTGACGTGGGGCTCAATCCCATGACTCTGAGATCGTGATCCGAGCCGAGTGGGACGCTCAACCCACTGAACCACCAGGTGCCCACGTTTTCCTTTAATTCTCATTCTGGTTACTCCTCTGGGAAATCAGACAAGTGCACAGAAGTTTGGTTCTTCTCCACCAGGACTCTTTATGTTGGATGTGGCCAAAAATCCACCTCTAAATGGCTTTGCTATAAAGCAAAGTTACTGGCTCAGGTGACTGGAAGATTCAGTCAGTGGCTCCGAGGATGTCACCAAGGTCCCCGTTGCTCTCCACCTCTGCTTTCTGTGTGGTTTTAGCTCACCCTCATGCCCCACACATTGGCCCCCTGTCAACCCCACCTCCCCCCTCGTGACACAAATGGTTGTATCGGTTCCTGGGGAAGACCGTCTTCTCTGGAAGCCTGGCTCTGGGACGCATTTGCCCACGTTGGCCTGATTTGAGCCAGCTGCCCATCCCTGAACGAGGGCGGTAAGATAAGATAGCTGGCTGGAGCCTGCCCAGGCCCACCACGTCCGGAAGTGGGATTCAATCCCGCCCAAATGCATAGTGGAGGTGGGGGAGGGGTGAGTTCACATCCAAACCCGTGGCTATTGGCTGGAGCACCGGGAGAGAGGGTGCTCCACTCCCACCAGAGGCAATGAACGAGCATGTCCCTCACCGTGCTCCTGGAGAGAGGACTGAGGCTGTCAGCACCCCTCCCTGACGTTCAGACAACGCCAGAGGGTTATTTGCTCACTGGACCCGAACCCAAACCGAATAGGGTCCTGTGGTCCCAAATTTGAGAGTCAAGTAAACGTTGCATTGCCATTCTCAGAAAAAATTCCCTAAGACATCCGAAGTAGAACTACGTTTAGGACTTCTGAATTCTGAAACTCCGCAGAATTATGTATCCACCTTCTCCTTCCAAGAGGTCAGGAGGTAGAAGGTGGGGAGGGTGTTTGAAGAAAGGACAGAAGCCCTGGTATTTCCCCCGATGAGTGACGGCGCGTGGGTGCCCCTGCCGTTCACGTTCTCTCGCAAGGAACACCTGATTGTTGCCAAGCGATACCCAGTGTTGGAGAGTCGGAGGCAGGACAGGTTTGGAAAGAAGCCTCTCCCACGAGGACACTGCCCGTAGGCAGAGGCAACGCCGTGTCCTCGTCTCCCACTTCCGTTTTCCAGGGGACAGGACAGCATTTCCAGAGAGGCTATTGGGTGTGACTCATCCCTGGGAAAAATGAAGTGTAAGTTTCAAATTCATGCTACCAAAATGAGATTAAGCTAGCCCTGGCCCATCTTCATGGACTCTACGCAGCAGTGACTGAAACAAGGGTCAGTGGCCTGGACCACCGCGAGCGTAATCCACCGTAATGCTGGGCATAGAATCGCATTATTTTAATAATCTCATTTAATGTCTCCTAACCAGTGGGGGCCCTTGGAGATTTGCAAGTGTTAGCTCTAAATTCTTTACACGAAAGGCAGATGAATTTGAAAGTGATCGTTGCCCCTGGAATATGGATACTCTTGTTTGCAGGGGGTCGGTAATGCGGGCGCTGGGCGTCCCGTGTGGTCCCCCTGGGTTCACGTGGCATTTGCGAGATGGATGGGGGCTCCGGGGTGAAGGCCGGACGGTGGAGAGGCGCCGGGCAGGCCTGGCTTTCCGCACCGGCACGGAAGGCGCCCGCGACGTGCCCGCGACGCGCCGGTTCCCTGCGCTAAGGTTTGCCTTGGGGCAGGTCACTTCTCTGGGCCGCGAGGTGCGGGTGTGACGCGCCCCGAGGAGCTTTCTCCCAGAGGCGCCGCGGTCGCCTGTGCCCCAGGTCGCTGTGCTCCCGGCTGGCCGGCAGGGGGCGCTGTCCCTCGAGGGCCCGGAATTTCGCCGAAGTGTCCGGATCCGAGAACCCGGCCCACTTTCGGCTTCCAGCTTTCACAGCTGCGCATCCACCTTCCTTAAGACAGAGGACAGCGTTTTATCTAAGGGCGAGAGGTAGTTGGGAGGGGGTCAGTGAGTGTCACTTGGCGGGCTACCTGCCTTGTGTTGGGTTTACCGAGTCACCGGCTAGAGAGGGCACGTTACTTCTCGTGACCGTGTCCGGTAAGGAAGACGCGGCTGGACCCGCCAGGGGCCTTGCGCAGCGTGGCCCGGACGGAGCACCTGCCCGGAGGAGGGAGAGGGCGCGGCGGCCGGGTCCGGACCACTCCTGGCCGCCCCGAGAGCTTCGTGGGCAGAAGGGACAGGAGCCAGGCAGGCCGACAGGGAACGGAGCGGCGGGGGGAGCCCCGGCCCTCGTCCAGGTGTCACGCCCACGCTCCTCGCCAACTGTGTGGGGGCGGCGCAGGTCCCGGGGGGCGCCGGCCGGGCGGGTGCTGGTCACCTCACCAGGCTCCGGATCGGTGCTCAACTCTGGGCACCTCGTAGAACCGCCTGGGGGGCTCCAGGGTCTCGCGTTCTGGAGCAGCTGGGCTTGGGGGCGCTGAGCTTGCTGCCTCCCAAAGATTCCCGGGGAGCAAGGGCTGACAACCTCTGCTCACGCCGGTGGAGCGAGTGGGGTGTAGCCTGCGGGCCCCTGTGTGACACCCAGGCTTGCGGGCTGCACACGCGTGTCCTCGCGCCCGTGGGCACACTCCCCTCCCCGCTCCAGGCTGCTTGGGAGCGCGTGTCTGCACGCCGGCCCCCGGTGTCCTGAGTCTGGCTCCTCCATCAGCACCAGCAAGATCCGGGCCTAAAACAGGCAGGCTTCTCCAGGGGCCTCTGCTCCCAACCTAAATTAAGATTTCCTCCTTTAAAAAGTCCTGTTTTCGCAAGTGTGGTCCAAGGGAAGGAAGCAGAGACAATTCGAGGAACTTGGCGGCCTGCACGTTGGGTGTTGGGTTGGAGCCCGCTCCCCTGTCGATGCCCTTTTTCTCGGGCCTCAGTTTGACAGGAGGTGGCAAAGGCCACAGGCTCAGCCCTGCCTCAGTGGTGAGCCCCCACCCCGGCCTCGGAGCCCCCGCCCGGCCGCTCAGCTTCAGGGGCCGCTGGCCTGGTCTCTGCATGCCACCCTCGGGCCACCCAGCCCGGACCCCAAGCCTCCAGGTTCCTGCTCACTCCCGATGCGCTGAGAACTCGGGGCCGAGTTTGGGGGACCCCCCCCCTTACAGCAGCCACTCGCGCTGCTTTTCTCCAGCTCCGGTCCCAGTGCAACACTGGCGGTGATAGCCGTTCCCTGGGGGGAGGGAGGTGCCTTACTGACACTCGAGGTCCTGGGCCTAGAGGAGTCACCGGTTATAATCCCTGAGTTGTGATGGATTCACTCGTGAGGGAGTTTTGGAGGAAAGCTTTAAGGAAGGGACAGCAGCAGAAACATGGCTGGATACATATTCGAAGATCTGATTTATGTCTACTAGCTTAGAAAAAGTCCCACATATTAGGTATGATTTTTTTCTTTCTTAGAAATCTAGGTTTTTGTTTTTAATTTATTTATTTGAGAGAGGGAGAGCACGTGCGGGGAGAAGGGCTGAGGGAGAGCGACAGAGAATCCCAAGCAGGCCCTGAGCCGGCAGCACTGAGGCCGCTGGGGCTCAATCCCGTAACTGCGAGATCATGACCTGAGCCCAAATCGAGAGTCTGCGCTCAACTGACTGACCCCCTGGGCGCACCGCTACTATTTCTGAAAGCGCCTAAATTCTGTTCTAATTTTTGTCTAGAGCTACAGAAAAATCCCTGGCGAGGAAAGTGAGGGTCTGGCGGTTTCAGTTCAGGGGCTGATTTTCCAGACGCTGGCCACCAAGACTTCTTAGTTATGAGTCTACAAATGTGGTTGCAGCTGCGGGACAGCTGAGGGGACAGCTGTGGGCATCTGTGGGGGAAGCTGTGGGGACAGCTGAGGGGACAGCTGAGGGGACAGCTGAGGGGAAGCTGCGGGGACAGCTGCAGAGCCCTGTTGTCTTTCTGGCCCCCTCTGCCATCGGGACGTCTCTTCTGATCGGTACTATGCGTGGCCCATCACCTCTCTGGGGCAGCCCGGGCTGTCATGAGCTTTCACCACCTGGGCGGGGAGCTGGAGAGATTGAGTTGACTTTTTTATTTTTATTATTTTTTTTTTTTACTTTTTTTCAACGTTTTTTATTTTTGGGACAGAGAGAGACAGAGCATGAACGGGGGAGGAGCAGAGAGAGAGGGAGACACAGAATCGGAAACAGGCTCCAGGCTCCGAGCCATCAGCCCAGAGCCTGACGCGGGGCTCGAACTCACGGACCGCGAGATCGTGACCCGGCTGAAGTCGGACGCTTAACCGACTGCGCCACCCAGGCGCCCCGAGTTGACTTTTTTAAAGAAGTCAAGTGCCTGCCCGAGCACATGAGCTCATGGAAACCTGGTGACCCTCCCCGGGCTCCCTGGGGGCTTCTCACCAGGGGGCCCGGCCCCTCACAAGCTGCCACCCTGTGGAAAGACAAGACCTGTGGCTAAGGTAGAGAAGCTGATCGATCCAGGTGGCTGTTTTGTTGTAGAAAGGCAGGGCACGGGATCCTAGAAAGTTCCCCGGGGCCCCTCTGCCGGCCTTCCGGGACGGGTTCCCGCCTCGTTCGGGACGGAACTCCCCACTTGTGCTCCTGTGTGGCCCTGAAAGGACGCAGTGTTTGGAACCGACCTCAACCCTGTCCCCTGCAGTTTCGTCTGCCCGTCGCCCGAGCCGGGCACGGCACGCGTGGACCCCTTCCGACGCGGACGTGTGAAGAAAAGGGGGCACTGGCTTCAGAGACCACAGAGTGAACCGTCACAAAATTACCGAATGTCTGCAACCGCCGGCATGTACGCACTCCCACCGAGGGGAAACAAGAGTCACCAGAACAGAAAAATATTTTCCAAGGGAAAGATGGCTTTCCTCCTCGGTGACCTGAGAAAACTGACCACGGCTCCATTGAACACCTTCAGGCACTTGACTTTTTTTTTCTTTTTTTAATGTCCTTTACCTTTTTAATAAAAAGTAAAAAACAAAAAAATACATCAATGTCCTGAATAGAACCTCTCTATGTAAAGGTGTCACTAAACAAATAACATAGGACCAGACAGAATAAATGGGGCTGCAAAGAGCAATAGAACATATTATGAAGCGCTTATGCGTGTCTATGTATATTGTATGTGAGTGTGCAGGTGCCTGTGTGCACCTATGTGTGTATAAATATGTAAATATTTGCCTACATACGTCACACACACACATATTTATACTGACCTCTTGAGATCGAAGTCCAAGGCACTTTTTACAATGAACAGGTTAAAGCCATTAATTCAGAACACGACCGTTTCTGGGTACATATCGATTTGTGGCGCCCACATCGCAAGTCTCGTTTTCCGTTGCTCACCTCGGAGTGTCTCCGGTGGGTGTCACGACTGAGAGACCGGGAGTGTCTCTAGGCGATTAAACCAACTCCCCTTGCTAGTTCTCTCGGGGGAGGTGAGCGCCCACTGATGGGCGTCGCGGAAGTCACACAGCCCTCTCGCTCTGTCCCGCCTGAGCAGGGCCGGGCCACCCTCCCGCCGGCCCCGCTGGCACAGGCTACAACCAGAAACCCGGAAGGGGCCTCGCGGTGGCTCTAGGCTACAAAGCAAGTTTTAGAGGAATTAGACTGGGAGAAGACCGCCCGTTTTGTACACGTTATATGACCTCGAGTGGAACTGTTTTTGTCCTCGTGATCGTACAGGACTTGACCTCATCGGGTGATTCTGTAAAGGAGGGTCAAAGAACAAATGGTTTAATTCTCCAGCTACCGCTTAACGTTCACACGGACCACTTGGGGATCTTGTGAAAACGCCAAGTTTCATTAAGTGGGGGGGGGGGGGGGAGTCTGCATTTCTAAGTTCCCAGGGGCTGCTGGTGCGTCTGTGGGCCACACTGTGCGTCCAGCCACAAACCCGAATTCCTGGCAAGGTCTGCTCTCCCCAAATCAAGAGTTTGCATTTGGTTTTCTTGCTCTAGACCGAAGAGTAACTCTGAGGGGTAAACAAGAATGCACCTGCTCTCTATGAACGTAAAAGTCTTAGTCTGAGAGGCTCTGGAAGAAACAGCCAAAAAAGACAGTTCTGTTTAGCAGCAGAAAAGCAGTGAGGGACAGATCAATTACCACCAGCACATTCATCAGTTAATTGCAAAATTGAGAACAAACTAATTTCCTTTACCCAGTGCTAAACACAGGCGTCCTGCAGTCTGACGGAGCCCAGCCTCACGCGTAACGGAGGGCAGCGCGGACACCGAGAGAGTTTCCTTCACTAAAGACAAAGCTCGAGCAGCCTGAAGCTGGCCGTTTGGAGACTTCTCTTTCAGACGGCCCGGCCCGAGTCACTGACGCCTGGGCCTTCTACGTGCGAGCTTGAGAGGGCCCCACCCTGCCCCAGAGAAAGCCTGTTGCCCTGCACTCTGAGCAAGTCTGCGAGAACTTCCGGTCTGGGGAGAAAGGAGACACAGTCCCGGGGGTCCTGGGGCTCCTCGCTTCGCACCTGTGCGGTGGTAGCCCGAAGTGAGGAAAACGAGAGAGGGGCCTCCTGGGGGGAGGCCCACGGATTCTAGAAAACCTTTGTTCTGTAACCAAACACATCCTGTTTTCATCTGGAAATAGTCCCTCCGTCATTCAGAGGAGGGAAGTGAGAAATTCTACATGTGTCTCAGCTATTCAGATGGGGGGGGGGGGTGGGCGCGGAATTCGTGAGTTGCGTAAGGAGAGAACTTCCCCCAATTCTGCCAGTGAAGACAGCGTCGGTTGAGGCTCCCTTCCTCTCAGCTACACTGGCAGGAAGGGAGCCCGGCTCTGCTGGGTCCAGCCGTTCACTGCTTCCTCCCTCCCTCTGGGCCGAGCCCCGTGTGGGGGTAAACACGGGGAGCCCCTGCTTCCTCCAGGGGCTCGCGCCTGCACGCTGGGTCTCACTGGGCCTCACCGGGCCTCACCGGGCCTCACCGGGCCTCACTGGGCCTCACTGGGTCTCACTGGGTCTCACTGCACCTGCGGAAGTGAAGCTCCAGGTCTGGTCTGACGCTGACACAGATAAGCTCACAGCGCCTAGATTTCGAGCCTTGTGTCACAGGAGCACAGGACTCTTCCTGGACCCGATTCTGACGTCCCTGAAGGCAAAGCCGGGTGGCCGAGTTTGAGACCCCTATCGTTTACGTATTTATGTAGCAGGGTCTTTGCGTTTACACAGAAAGAACCTGAGCATTTTTCGAACTGGCCGGGCACAGCTACCAGGGGGGTCATGGCTTTTAAAATCTCATCTGCAATGGCTTGATAGAATTTAGGGTAGAATTTTTCCTCTAAGCTTGGAACAGGGTTCTTTTGTCTCCAGTGGGCAGGTCTTGGAGAATCAGACTGTGACGGCTCTGTGGGTCCGGGTCGGCAGGGGTCGTTAACAGTGATGTGCACTCAGAAACAGGTGTTGGGAGAGCGGGCGACGCGCAGGCCGCCAAGGACTAGTTTGATACAAAATGTGAATTGAAAGTTACAATAGATTTTATAATATAGCAATATATTTCATATTTAAAATAAACTTATGCTTTCTCCTATCATTAAAAAATAGCAAGCAGTACAGAGGCAAGATGCAAATTCATACTGAAGGTCACGTGATTCTGAACACAAACGCTCTGCTTTCTAAGTCGGCCACGAACGTGTTCCCTCCGCTAAATCCTGCCGCTCTCTCGTCTCCTCTTCTGTTCGCTGCACGACGCGGAGTCTGGGACCGGAGTGAGTAGTGGCGCCATTAAAACCTCTGACGAAGGTGGCTGGGTCCTGGCTGGGACTGTTCGACACGGCCGGAGGCTGTCCTTCCTCTGGGAACACGGCTGCTCCCGTCACAGTCATACTGGATTTGTCACTGATTTTTTTTTTTTTTTTTGGCTATAAATTCAGCATTTCTTTGGGATCCTAACTACGGGTTGGTGTTAAATTTTGTGCTTTTCCTCCATCAGCTTGATTGGTCACGACACTTCTTTAGTTTCAACACACGGTCCGGCCCAAATGCGGCTTCCGGAATGCGCTTCTCAGGCACGTAAACCACCGTCACTCGACAGTTGGCACCTGGGCGTGGAGGTCAGACGTTGGAGCTTCGAGGATGGTTTTGTTCAGAAGGAACTCCAGCCCATGCGGGGCGTTTCCAGGGATAGTCACAGCGCCTCTCCTCTCTCTGTGTGCTCACACCGCCCTGCGCGGAGTGCCGTTTCCACCTATCTCGGCAAAAACCCTACGTGTCAGCTGTCTGACGGGAACTTAACGTTAACTTCCACCCGTGCAGCCCAGGCGAAGCACACTCGCCTCTACTAGCCGGGGGGGGGCTGGCGGTCCAGCCGGGCCCCTGGGACGCCCTCGCCCGGCGCCATCGATGGCCCCAATCTCACTCGGGGTTTCCTTTGGTGGCGGCAGAGAAGGAAGGGACGATGTCTAGGGCATCGCTGCGCCGGCCGCCACGCTGGAGGCCACCGGACGGCCGCGTGAGGTGCGGGGGCAGCGTCGTCGAGTTCCTGGGGCGGCATCATGGCCACCGGCCAGCCTGACTCCGCTTCGGGGCCACTGCTGGGGAAGCGGGATGAGTGCCCGGGAGTGGGGACGCACGCCGGGATTTAAAGCAGTAACTTACGGGTGGTGCAAGGACTTCCCGGAATCTTGGCTGCGACGCCTGTGGTCTGGGGTGAAACACTGGTCCTGGGTGGGGGAGGAGCCGGGGCCCGTGTGGCAGTCCCGGGTCCCTCCTGCTGATTTCCCTTCCCAGGTGAGGTGTCCTCATTGCTTTCTGGTGACTCTCGTGCACATTCACACGCAACTCCCAAGCGTGGGCTCGACGGGACCCGGCGTGGCTGCTGCTGAAGGCCAGCGCGACTCTGTCGTAAAATCTACGGAGTACTTTGTACTTAGGGGAGCTACCTATCGGCTTCCCTTTAAGCACAGAGAAACTGAGGTGTGAGGTGGTGACATCAATTGGCCAAAGGCATGGGTCCAGCATTGGAACTTCATTACTCCGATTCTGTATCTCTAGCTTTCTTCCTGTTCCTCTCCTTCATCCACGTGGAAATCACTGGAACTCTGAGGGGGGATTCCTCAAATGTATCAGAATCATTATTTCTTCAACGCTGTTCCTTCTTGGCCTGTAAGCGGCAGCTGTCCTGGCTCACTCGAGACTGGCTGGCGAAGGCGTCCTCTGTGCCTAATTTATGAAGTCGCCGCTACGCGCCCGGCACCCGCTGAGGCTGGAAGGTAGCCACGACCCAGGGCCTCACCCCCCTCGTTCTCTCGAGTGGCGTTAAACATTTTTAGAGATATCACGTCATGACGTTGCACGTCGTGAGGATGGTAAGAGCAGTTCAGACACTTTATGACAATTTATTGATGTCGTGGCCTTCGATCCAAAAGGGGCAGGTTTTTATTGGGACTTCAGTCTAAGGAGGAGCGAGCCCCGAGTCTGGTTGAATTTGCCAACTGACGCCACGTCCCGAAATTCCACAGAGACCAGCGGTCTTAGAGTATCACAGTCCATCCCTGACTTTACAGCACATGAGGCTACAATATGGCTTAAGTGACGGGGGGGTGGCTCTGGAGTTTTAATTCAAGTGTCTGGATATTTTAGGGACTCGTAGGTATTTTATCTGGCACTGAGTTATCAGAAAAGGTATAGGAGGGCTCTGCCATTGGGTTGGCCTTCCGCGAGTGGGCAGAACTCAGTTCAGCATTAGAGTGAGGTCATTGTGAGTGAGAGTTTTACGTTAGTTCACACAGCCGATTCTCCAGCAGACAATTAAATCTCCACTGCCACCAGACTCGGAACGAGGGAACAAGAAGGCACAGCAATCACCCGCTACCTGGTCCCATCTGTCTGTGACGCTGAGGCACAGCGGGATTAGCCACAAGGCAGGCTACGGGGAGGAAACCGGGGGGGGGGGGGGGGGAACTACACTTTGGATGATCAATACTGAGGTCATCAAGGTCGATTGCACTCGCAGGAGAGCGGATAACTTCCCCACGTGAAGCTGAGGGGCTCCGTCAGGGATGTGCCCTCCCGTTTACGGTCACAAGATTAGCAAAGACTGGATCACTTTTGAAGACTGGGCACGGTGCCGAGGAAGAAAACTCCACACAGCTACTGCACTGCCGTGAGCTCAAGTCCTGCCGCAGACGCCCCTGGGTTTCCGGGGGGCCGGTGGCCTCCGCTTCCGGAGAAGACTCCAGCCCCTCTTTACCAGTGTCGCCAGCTTGGTCTTCGGCGTTCATTTCGGCGCACCGCGTTAGTGAGGGGTTGAAGAATCACCCGCAGACCTCGATGGCTCAACGGTGGCCTGTGCAGGGGGGTGGCAGTGGAATCTTGCGTGCCATTTATTTGAAATTAAGACTAACCCCCTGTGAGCGGGAACGTGCGCACACACGTCATGGGTCACAGCGGAATGGAAAGGGCGAGCAGGAGGTAACGGGCGGGGACCGTCGGTCCTCGACCGGGGCTGGAGGGCGCAGCGTGCCGGACGCGGTCCCCGCCTTGTGAGTGGAATTAACGCCGTAAAGAAACCGCATGGTTATCTCATCTGCCTCCACATCCGTTTATATGCTCGGCTGCACTGCCACTGAGAACAGGAGCACCATTCTTGGGACACGAAAAAGGAGGGTGATCTGTCAGATGACTGACAGTTAAAAGAACAAGTAGAAAAAGAAAGAGCCAACAGCAGGGGCGGCAGGTGTGATACGCAAAACACCCAACGGACGTGTTCTCCGGTTACCACGAGGAGAACAAGCCCGTTTAGGGAAAATGGCAGCAACAGAAAGAGAGAAAAGGGGAAGGTTAGCAAGACGCCCGATCTTGCCCGGTTCCAGGGTCACCCGCCTCCTGCCATCTAGTGACTCCCTTGTCCCTAGAAGGCCCGGCCCAGTTGATGTCAGGACGTCAGAGACGTGACAATGTCCTGCGCAAAGGGAGGCCGACCGTTTGCAAATGACACCCTTCCCTGAACAGACGGGATACCGCGAACGGTGTCGTTCGCCGCCCCGCAGCCGAAGTCGAGGACCTCACGACGGGAGCGGTGACGGGGCACGTGACGGCTGCGTCACAGCACACGGGTGGTGGCCAGACACAGAGTAGTAAGGGACCGCGTCCACGCGCCTCGCCTCCCAGCGCCTGTCACGACACTGGGTCTTCACGCTTCTCAAGTTTCTTGGAGTTTGAGACACATTCGAGTAGTTTTCGCACCAAGATCACCGTGGCGCAGAACAGGCTGCTGACAAGCCCGCGTCATCTGTCCCGGCCCACAGGGCTCCCTGAGGGTCCCGTTATTCTCAGAATCTTTCGCTTTGAGGCGGTCTCAGGCCAGGTAGAAGGGACCACGGCCCCCCCCTCCACTTCTTCCAGCTCGGTGGCCCCCAGGTAGGGACTTGGGCCCCTTTGCGCTCCTAACACCTGGGGCTGGAGCCCTGCAGCTGCGTGAACGCAGCCGAGCAAAGCCCCGGACGTGCTGGTCCTCACTCAGGTGTCACTGGGCTGCACCTGCTGGCGCGTGCGTGCGCCCACGTGCAGGGACCCCGTGCCCTGCCCTCACGTGCTCCATGGGAACACGGCTGGCTCAGATATACGGAGGAAACTCTGTGGGGCTGTTATTTTTAGAAGACTGCTCATCCCTCCGGAATGCCAACAAGTCTGGCTGGGCGTTCATCTCTAGCCAAGCAAGCGGGGTGCGCCCCCAGGGGGAGGTGCCCTCTCTAGCCTGCGTCTTTAGGGAAGCTCAGAATATGCCCGACACTAGCAAACCCCCTGAGCTGAAAGCACCCACATTCAGATTCAAGCCAACTCCACGTGCATTACAGAGCGCCTACTGTGTGCACAGTAAGGTACCGGGTCCCTTTCTAGTGGGTCAAGTTCAAACGAGAAAAGACCTGGGTCGAATGTGGGGTGTGTGCGTGCACAGATGTGCAAACACACAGGTTTATATGGGTATTAATATTGGATGGAAAATCTGGCTTTTTACTTTTTTTTTTTTTGTCTAAATTGGGTTTTATGACTCCGGCATGAGAGGAGACAGCGCCTGTTTTGGCCGGTGTCATCCAGAGGCAAGGAGAGGGGTGTGCCCAGGAACCCGGTGAGGAGCCCACGCCCAAGCCTGACACCGCCCCGGGGGACCCTCCTCTGGGCTCCTTCCCCGTTGGCCCCTTCCGTGCACCTGTCTGCCCCCCCCCCCCCCGCTCCCGCGCGAGACCGGAGATCGCGCGTGGATTTCTGTTCTGCGCCACCGCTTCCTGTCCCCCCGTCTTCCCGCTCCCAAGTGGAGGCACCTAAACAGAGATTAGATTTCCGGTTTCGAGGCGTATCCAACCAAGCACGCCGAACGAACGGGAGCTACTTAATTAGCCGGTCTCTCTTCTTTGCGCTCCCTGGTCTGATCGTTCCTTGATGGCGCAGTGACCAGGACAGAGTCGATTTGCATCTTAAGACCTATGGGTTCCGCTTCCGGAGCGGGCGTTCATTTAGCAGCTGCTGGAGCTCGTGTACGGGGTCGGGAAGGAGGCGGAGCTGACCCCGAGGGGGCTGTCGGAGGGCGGGGGCGTGTGCGGGGTGCCCGCCGCGCCCACCCGGGCCTCAGCGAGGGCAGACAGGAGCTGCTGCTGCTGGCGGAGCGCGTCGGCGATGAGGAGGGGCAGGGAGCTGAAGCCGGCCGCCAGGTGCTCCAGCTTGGACTCCAGGCTGGCGATCTGCTTCTCCAGGTCTTCGCTGCGGTCGTTGAGCTCCGTGATCAGGTCGTACATGACGTTCTGCATCTGGACGGAGAGACGGGCGCGGGTCGGCACGGGTCGGTCGGCCCCGGGGCTGCGGCAGAACCAACGCTCCCAGGTCGCGCGGGGGCAACGCCCGCACCAGCGCGTCCGGTCCGGCCGACCACGGACAAGGGCTTACCTTCCGGGGACCTGGAGGTGCGGGCGCGCCGAGTACCAACGCGCCGCGTGGGAACGGCGACGGCCCGTTAGGAAATGCGTTTAATGGGGAAAGAGCTACTGTTTCCCAGAGCGGGGAGTCTCCGGACCGTCTTCGGGCCCTCGCTGACCCCACCGCTCCGCTCAGAGGCTGCGGGAGCCTGACGGTCAAAGACAGGGCAGTGGGCGGGGCCGCGGTCCAAGCACGCGTCTGCAGCCCGGCGGCAGGCCCTGGGCCCCTCTGAACGGTGGGCTCCTTATCGAGCAGGAGTTAATAATAACTGCACGTGGCCCCGGCACCTTGGCCCCCGGCTGCTCCCAGCACCGCGGCCCGCAGAGTGGTGGGTGTCGGTGAGGGACCTAACCCCTCCCCGGGTGGCCCGCGGCCACGCGGAGTTCCTCATGCGGTCGCAGCCCCTCCCCTGCCCGGGCAGTGGGGAGGGGTGCCGCCTCGTCCGGCCCCCCCCCCCCCCCCCCAGGGCCGGCTGAGGCTTTGTCCATCTGCCACGGTTCAAAGTCCGCCTCCGTCCTGTCCTGTCTCCTTTACTCGCGATCGGGCCCCCCAGGAAGCCTCCCGCCTCACTGCCGTCTCCCGGAGCCCGTCGACCTGCCCTGTGTCCCGCGCCCGCTTCACGGCGCGGCCCCGCCCCACGCCCGCTCCAGGTCCTGCCCACCTGCTCCCGTCCCCTTTCGTACCACCTTCTGTGGCGCTAGCCCACTTCTTACCCCTGAGTGTCTGTCCTTGTCTGCGTCACCCACTGTGTCACCCACTGGGAGGGGGACTCCTTCACGGCAGGGACCCTTCCTTGGTGGGCTCCCTGATGTATCTCAAGGGCCTAAAACAGACCCTGGCACGTGGGAGAAGCTCCACGAACAGTCGTGGACGGGGTGGGGGGTGGATGTCCGGGGCACGTGGTGGGACACAGTTCACAGCACAGATTATCCCCGCGTACCTAGAAGTTTCCTCAGCGTTTACCACCGAGACCTGAGTGTCTGGAAGCAAGGGAAGAAGACCGCGAGGGCTCCAGCCCGGGGCTGCCTGCGAACGAACCCCGAAGGAGGCCGTGGGAACAGGGGCAAAGAGGGGAGCCCCCAGGGAGCTGAAAATCAAGTGAAACTCAAGAGCCATCAAATAAGCTTGCTCCTCAGAGGGAAGTCGTAAGACGGTCAGAGCAGAGCTAACAAACGGGGCTCGGGCCGGGCCACCCTTTCCCTCCTGCGTCAGGCGTGTGCCAGAGACCCCGTGTCCCCCAGGAGCCCCACCGCGCCCTCCAGCTGCCTGACCACAGACCTGGGTGCTGCCGCCCCAGCACAAAGTCCCACCCGGCCCGCCTACCCCCTCCAGTCCAGCCCATCATTGCACCCGAACCACGTGGCCCCCAGCCCGAGCCACGGTCATGCCCCACGGTCATGCCCCGACGTCCCGACATCTCCCTCATCAGGCCACTTTCTGATCATAATGTGGCTTCCTGAGTGGGCCTGTCACACACTCCTCTATGAGACAGCGACATTTCTTAGTAAATTAACAAGTGACAGGGGCGTCTGGATGGCTCTGTCGGTTAAGTGTTTCACTCTTGATCTCGGCTCAGGTCATGATCTCAGTTTTGGGAGCTGGAGCCCCACGTCGGGCTCTGCGCTGACAGGAGTCTGCTTGGGATTCTCTCTCTGCCCCTCCCTCCCTCTGCCCCTCCCCTGCTCTCTCTCACACACACACTCTCTCTCAAAATAAATAAACTTAAAAAATTAAAAAAACAAAACAGAACAAGTGACACCAGGCTTGGGAGTGAGAGCCACAAGAGCCCTCGGCCCCTGTGGCTCCCAGTCCCCATGGTGGCCGTGGCCGAGGGCCAGGTTGGCGGTTGCCCCCAGGGGATGTGGCCCTTGGTCATCTGCCAGTAACGTCCTGATCTCATTCGTCTCAAACTCCAAGTTAGGCCAGCAAGACGCAGAGACCCTGGTGCCTGGGCCACGGGGGCGGGGACCAAGGGAAAAGCAGAGTAATGGCAGGTGGCCAAGTCTGAGGGCCGGAGAGGCGATGGGGAAGGGGACGCTGAGGGTCCCCGGAGGAGCCGGTGCAGAGGCGGGACGAAGGCAGCCCAGCCCGGGAGCCCCCAGAGGAGACGGGACGTCACCAATGAACAATCCAGAACCTCCTGGAGATGCACGCTGTTTCCGTCACGTTCATTTGCCTGCAGGGCCCGATGAGCCTCCTTTGAGTCTCGGCCTCCCCTCTGCGACAGAATGAGAACGGCCTTCTGCAAACCCCGCCGACAGTTCACGAAGCATCCGCACAGACAGCATCTCATCTGATCGCTTGAGCCTCAGACGTTAGGAATTGTCTGCACGCGTTGATTGAAGAAAGCGAAGCCAACGAACAAAGACCCAGGTCCTCCGGCCGCCAGCCCATCACGTCCCGAGGCCACGTGCCCCTTTTCTTCATCTCGAGGGGACCAGAGGGCAGGGGTGGGAAGGCGGCCAGCTGAGAGGACGCGGCGCTACGGTGCCCCCGGCTCCGGTGACTGGCTGCTGCTGCCGGGGCCCGGGGTGGGTCTCCTGGGGGGGGAGGGGGGAGCCAGAGCCCCTCTCTCCCAGCCTCACCCCTGCCCCACGCAGCCCTGTCGAGGCCTCCCTCAGCCCCTCCCCGCACACCGGTCCTTCCAGGTAACTCGTTCCGTCACTGACGGTTTAGCTCCCCGAGGGGCTTCCCTCCCGGGCCTGCCCCTCCCCGGGCCCGGCTCCCGGAGACGCGGCGGGCGGCGTTCAACCAGCGCGGGCGTGAAGGTCGGCCGGTCTGCTGTTCCCAGGGGGACATCCGCCACTGTGTCTGCCAGGCGACGGGTGGGGCCGGAGACCTTGCTGCTCGCGGGAGGACCTCTTCGGTGACGCTGTCGGGGCCCTTCCCGCGTGGCGCTGGCCGGGTCCCCGGCGGCTTCATGCTGGTCGTGAGCGGTCCGCCTCTTGAGAAGTAAAGAGACCCCCTCGCCCCCCCCCCCCCCGTCTGGGGCCAGAAAGGCTGGTCTGGGGGGATTCGAGGAGGCAGGAAAACGAATTCCCGGTCGTAGCCGTGTGACCTGGTGCGTGGCCACCGGCGTCTCGGGCGTCCCGTCGGTGTGCGTCACCCTGGGCCCTGGCCGTGCAGCTGACAGACACGCGGACGTCATCTGCGGTCCGGTCCCGTGCCGTCCCCGAGCACCGAGCGGCCGGCTCCCGGCCGGGTCCTCACGGCCGCACCGGGAACTCTGGCGGCGCGTCACCTCGGAGAGGGCGTCCCCACGTCCCGCCACGTCCCGCCACTCACCTTGGAGAGGTCCACCAGGGTGTTGGCCTGGTCGCTAAGCTTCCTCTGCTCCATCTTGACGCTCCTCAGTCTGCGGGAAAGAGTCACCGACAGCCGTGCTCTCCGAGCGCGCGCGGCACCGAGCTCCCCGTGCGGCCCCCACGTCCACGCCCGTCCCCCTCGTTCCGGACCTGGCGTGGGGACCTCGAGCACGGGTGACAACTGACCAGAGTCGCGGCTGCTCAGGTCCCCGAGAAAGCAAGGTCTGGTCTCCGTGCACGCTGGCCCTCGGTGGCTTCCACCCCCCGGCCACTCTCAGGTCATTTCTGCCCCCCCC
>NC_064813.1:66736414-66755602 GCF_023721935.1 Panthera uncia | reverse complement strand
CCCCCTCCTTCCCCTTCCGCAGCGCCCCGCCTGGTGCTTGGGGGCTGCGGGCGTGACAGGCGCCCCCCGGGCGTGCGGAGCGGGGACCGCGCGGGTCTGCCCCGTGCTTCCCGGTCAGGGGGTCCCGGCACACACTCACTGGTGGATCGCTTGCAGGAACTTTCTCTGGTGCTTCCGGACCTTGGCGTGGTCGATCTTCTTCAGCAGCTTCGTGTGCTTGTAGATCAGCCACGTCTCCCGAAGGACGTTGGCCGCGGCGTTCTTGATCTGAGGAAAAACCGACAAAGCAGGCGGTCGGGTTAGTCTTCCGAGGTTCACGTCGTCTGTTTGCTACTCTGGCCGCCTCTGGGGACCCGGCTCTGCAAAGACCCCTCGCCTTCAGCGACTCGCGCACCCTGACGGAGAGGGTGCCGGTTCACCTCCTGCCACTCCTGCCTCGGACACAGCGGACGAGCCTGCGGTCGAGGGCGTTTCTTGTCTCTCGATTACTTCAGGCCGCCTCTCGACCGCTGCCCCCGGTGCTACGTTTAGTCAGGCTGCAGCCCCCCCCGCCCGCCCCACCCCCCCCCGGGCCGGGCGGCCCCGGGGGCCCCCGTGGGCAGAGACACGCGGGCCACCGCTCCCGGCTCTGCCTGGGACCTCCGTCTGGGGCACCCGGCACCTCTCTGGGATTCCGAGAGCAAGCGGGTTTCTTAACGGCGGGCGATTCTGAAAGGCCCTCGGAGGAGAGGCAACGTCTTTCCCACAAACGGAACCAGGGGCCCCGGCAAAGTCCACCGCGTTCTTTCCCAAACGGCCAAAGGCGTTTAGACGGCGGTTCTGCACGTAAGCGCAGCCGGCGTGAGGCTGAAACGATCTCAAGGCGGCGTCTGAAAATCGGCGAAGACGTTCGGGCGTGAGGCCCGCACCGCGTCTCGGCCAAGGCTGGCTCCTTCGCGGCGCTCGGCGCTCCACGCCGTCGGCTGTCGACGTGGAAAGCGCCGATCTGCCCGGCTCCCGACTGAGCAGGGACGCGTCAGTGACATCCAGAGGGCAGGGGACGAGGTTTTAATCCGAACACAGACGTCTTCAGCAATTAGTGGCGAGCAAGGGACACTCCCGCACGGAGCGCGAGCCAAGCGGAGTCTGGAGGGGCCGCCCCCGTTTCCGGGAGCCGCGGGAGCCGGCCCGGTGCACATGGAGCCCCCGGCCAGAGGGACTCTGGGGGAAGCGGGGCGCCCGGGCCCGCTTCTTTGGACGGCCGTCCCGGACGGGATGCTGTCAAGACGCCGAGGCGTGTGCGAGGGCCCGGGAGGCACTGTTCTGCAGGCTGAGAACTTCTGTGTGCGTCTGTTGGGAAAATTTATGACCGAGGCTGGAGCATATTTTTCATTGGTGCTGAAGGGATGTTTTTAAAAGAACAGCTAAGTCTTCTCAGAAATGTCTAAGTGACATAAACACTGCTTTTTTGCTCGGTAAAAATCCACTGGGAAAATGGTTTTAAGTGGCTTAATTGTCTGCTTCTGGCACCTTCCTTCCCCGAGAGGAAGCAGGTGTTGGTGAGCAGGAGCTCACACCGGCGGGCGCCCAGGTGGGCGGGGGGGGGGGGGGGGCCGGGGCCCCCCGGACAAGGCAGAGGGCGCACCCCCGCGACTTGCGCGGGGGGAGGCCCATCAGACACGTGCACCCTCCGGTCTGCCCGGGCGCTTAGCCTCCGAGGGAGGCCCCACGGCCAAACAGGAGAAAAACCCTCGCCCTGCGCTTAGGACGATCGGCCGAGCCAGGCTGCACCCTGTCCCCCGTGGGGGGCCGGCCGAGCCCCGGAACACCGCCGCGGGCCCTCGACACGTGTGTCGGCGTTGGAGTGGAGCGGACGGGTGAGACCGGAAAGGCTGCGGGCTCATCCTCGTTCCCGAAGTTCCGGGCCGTTTAGGAGAAGATGCTTAATCACCTCGCAGGTGGGAAACATCAGTCCTTACGCTGAGGCTGTTGTGAGGCCCCAAGGAGGCGGCTATGGTGGTGTGGACGGGGTGTCGGGCCCAGGTCCGAGCGCCTCGCGCTCCAAGTCATCGGCGGGGGCTAGTGCGACCCCCGTGCGACAGACGAAGGAAGAGACACAGCCCAACACCACGGAGTCATGGGTGGTAAACTGAGTCGTCCCGGATTGAAGTGTCGCCAGACTCTACACGCACAGATGATAGTTACCGTCAGCTCGCCCAGACCCCAGGACGCGGCGTGGGACACAGGGCGTGAGGGCTGGAGTCACACGGCCGGCTGGCAGCACAGCCAGGCCCGAGCAGGACGTGAGGTTTCACGTGGTCTGAGGAAAAGACCGGACCAGACCTCGTCTCCACACAGACAACCCTAGTTCCCGTTTTCCAGGATCACGGGATTGGAAAAGCCTTCGCACCTTTATTGTATTGTTTCTACTCCTCGGGGCCCTCGCTTAAGCCACATAACAGAGCAGGGGGTCAGGCCCGCGCCTCACTTCAGCCCAGGTCTCGGCCTGACAAGCACAGCACCGCCCGGGCAGCCGAGCACGCGGTCACGCCGTGTGAGCAGGGGCCCCCGGTGCACTCGGGAAGGGGACGTGAAATGTAAGCCTTGGTGCCGGCTCTGAAATTAACTGCCAGCAAAAAACCTGGCACAAAGCTAAGCGCCTCGATATCTGCGAAAGGAGAACCGGGCTCTTAGCCGCACCGCGCCCTCCCAGGCTGACGGTCAATGCTACTCGACCAGGGCCCCCCCGGTCACCCGGTTGAGCACTGCCGACGCCACCGGGGTGTGAGCGGTCGAGGTCGTGTGCCCCTCCTGGGGTCCGCTGCACTGCTGGGAAGGGGGGGCCGGGGACCCTCTGAGCTCTCCTGGCGGGCAGGGCCGCCAGGAGGGCCGGAAGGTCGCCTGGGGCTGGGGCTGGGGGGGGGGGCGGGAAGGGTCAGGGACCCGAGGAGGACCGGGCAAGGTCGGCCGCCATCAGGGGCCCAGGGCTGGGTAGCGGAGGCTGCCCGCACGCGGCAGGCTGGCTCCAAACGGACGAACACACAAGCTGGCTGGGAGGCCACACGCGGTCTACCCCAGAGGACGGACTCGGTGACCTACGAGCTTCAGGGGCGGCTCTGAGGCCACCGGGCCCTGGGCCAGGAAGGTCTCGCAGAGAGTAGCACAGCTGACGTTTACGCAGCTCACTGTGTGCCAGGCTCTGTGCTAAGCACCTCGTGTTTACACGGTTTCCTTCACCCTCAGGAAAGCCTCGCCGGTGCCTGGAGTTACCGTGTGCTCTTTGGCCGTGCTGCCGAGTGTCCTTCACACAACATGCGATGAGCGCCTGTCCTGGCGGCGAGGACACCGGGGTCCTGCCCTCGAGGGGCACACGATCGTGCCGAGACAGCGCGCGGCTTGTCCTGTCAGGTAGTGAGGGCGGGAGGCAGCACGGGGCAGCGCTCAGAGGGTGACGGCGGTGCTGCGGGTCTGTGTCCAGCACACGGGAAGCCACCGGGCCACAGGGCCCTTCAACGCACAGTGGCTCTGCCTCTGCCCACCCACTGTCCACCCACTGAATGTGAGCTCCCTCCCCGCCCCCACCTCCACCCCCAACCCAAGGAAACGTCACCAAACACACGTGTCTGTTCCCTGAGCTCTTGGCTGCATCACCCGGGCCAGGGGCTTGCTCCCCGCACCCCCCACCCCCCACCAATGCCCGGGCTGCCTGCCGCTCAGCCCCTCAGAGGGTTGTCAGCTGCAGGAGGACAAGGGGACAGCCTCGGACAGGCACCTTTCCTGGCCCCCGTGCCTCCAGCAGCCTCGGGGAGCCCCCAGTGACCCTCCAGGGAAGGAATCGCCAGCCCATTAGCTGCCGGAATGGTCCCCGGTGGGGAGGGTGGTCCACCTGAGGCTGGAGAGGGGACGGGAGAGGAAACAGGGCAGGCCTGGCAGATGCGTTCGAGGAGCTGCCCAGGTTGGATTTAGATGAACAGAGGACATCACGGGTCGGCCCCGTCTTCAGGCACTTGTCGAAGGCCTCTGTCAGCACTGGAGGAGAGGGTCTCGCCCTCCCCACCTGCCAACCCCCTCCCCTCCCTCGCCCTCACCCCCACAGCCTCCCCGCCGGCTTCCTTTCCTCTGTCCACCCGCCCAGTCCTGCCCCGAGTCCTTGCCAGGCTTCACGGTCCGCACCCAGGGGCCAGCCTCAGTGCTGGGAAGGCGGCTCGGCTCGGCCCCTCGGCTGGCAGGAGCGGGGGGCGGGTGGTCCTGTGGTTCCAAGTTAGTCTGAAGCTCCTTGGTCCGAGTGCCAGGGTGGTGGATGGTGCTTAATTCCACAGAGACTTCAGCGTGGCACTCGGCCTGGGTGCAGTCACACGGGCTTTCTCTCCCGCAGGCCTGGGCCCTAACCGCCGTGCCAAGTGGCCGGTAACTGACTGCTCTGAGAAGCCCACGGGTTATGGCCCGCAGCCCTAGTTAAGGCCCTGCGAGCTGCAGGTAATCCACAGGCCCTTTCTGGGGAGGGTTAGTATTCTCATAACTGGTCAATTGATTACTTGGTAAGGTTTTAAGAGATTAAGACCTGTTATGAGTAAACTTTTGAATTAACCTGCTGGAAGAAAAAGGTTTTTCCAGCAGGATTGTGATAAAACTTTTACATATGCTCATAATGAACAAAGAGTTTTCTTTAGCACCGATCAGTAGATACCGGGGTTACTCAGGGTTTTGAGCGGGGGTGGGGGTGATATGTTCAGAGCTGAGTCTTGGAGCCTAAGGGGACCCACACAGCGCAGGAAGCCCGGGGCCAGAAGGTTCACGAAGCAGGGAGGGCAGCAAGGACCTGTGCCGGTTCTGAGCGTGGTGCGTGGGGTGCCCGGGGGCCAGTGTGCGGGGACAGCCGTGGCCAGATGGAATCCAGGCTCGGGAAGCCCTGTGGGGTCCAGGGCAGAGAGGCAGAGACACTGCTAAGTTTCCAGGCCTGGAGACCAGGGTGGTCAGGAGAAGGAACTAGCCCAGGAAAGATACGGGCTTGGTTTTGATCTTACTCGTCGACTTCGTGGGGAAATGTATTTAGACAAAGTATCTGTCACAGCAAGGGCAAGGAGACACAGTCCTCAGCCAGTGGCACACGCCGTGGTCCGACGTGGACAGTCCGACGTGCAGACAGGACGCCTCCTGCCCACGGTGCTCCTCAAGCCGTGTGTCCCCGGGGAATGTGCCCAATGAGCAGAGGTGCTCTTTGAGGGTGGGCGGGGACCGCCTGTTACCCACTGTGGTGTCCCCGGAGCACGGAGGGTGGTGGCCCACGGGTGACTGATGACAGGTATGTTCAGTCGCACGGAACAGAGAGACGGGGACTCGTAGCACTGAGTAGGAGGAAAGCTGGCCATCTGGTATCTTTTGCGTGTCTCTGTGTGCATCACACGTATATTGTCTGGCAGCCGAGGGCTCCTGCAGCAAGGTCGCTGTGGGCAGGTCTGATTTTTTTGTTTTTAATTTACATCCAAGTTAGTTAGCATATGGTGCAACGGTGATTTCAGGAGTAGATTCCTTAGTGCCCCTCCCCCATTTAGCCCATCCCCTCTTCCCCAAGCCCTCCCGTAACCCTCAGTTTGTTCTCCGTATTTAAGAGTCTCTTCTAGGGGCGCCTGGGTGACGCAGTCGGTTAAGCGTCTGGCTTCAGCCAGGTCACGATCTCGCGGTCCGTGAGTTCGAGCCCCGCGTCAGGCTCTGGGCTGATGGCTCGGAGCCTGGAGCCTGTTTCCGATTCTGTGTCTCCCTCTCTCTCTGCCCCTCCCCCGTTCATGCTCTGTCTCTCTCTGTCCCAAAAATAAATAAAAAACGTTGAAAAAAAAAAATTTAAAAAAAAAAAAAAAAGAGTCTCTTCTGTTTTGTCCCCCTCCCTGTTTTTATATTTGTTTCCCTTCCCTTATGTTCCTCTGTTTTGGCTCTTAAAGTCCTCCTATGAGTGAAGTCCTATGATTTTTGTCTTTCTCTAATTTCACTTAGCTCATTTCACTAATAATAGCCTCCAGTTCCATCCACGTAGCTGCAAACGGCAAGATTTCATTCTTTTTGATTGCCGAGTAATACTCCATTGTGTATATAGACCACATCTTCTTTATCCACTCATCCATCGATGGACATTTGGGCTCTTTCCATCCTTTGGCTGTTGTCGACAGTGCTGCTGTAAATGTGGGGGTGCACGTGTCCCTTCGAAACAGCCCACCTGTATCCCGTGGAGAAATGCCTGGCAGTGCAATTGCTGGGTGGTGGGGTAGTTCTATCTTTAGTTTTTTGAGGAACCTCCATGCTGTTTTCCAGGGTGGCTGCACCAGCTTGCATTCCCACCAACAACGCAAAAGACATCCTCTCTCTCCACATCCTCGGCAACATCTGTTGTTGCCCGAGTTGTTCATGTGAGCCATTCTGACAGGGGTGAGGTGGTATCTCACTGTGGTTTTGATTTGTGTTTCCCTGATGATGAGTGACGTTGAGCATTTTTTCATGTGTCGGTTGGCCGTCTGGATGTCTTCTTTGGAGAAGTCCATTCATGTCTTTTGCCCATTTCTTCACTGGATTATTTGTTTTTCAGGTGTTGAGTTTGATAAGTTCTTTATAGATTTTGGATTCTAACCCTTTATCTGATATGTCGTTTGCAGATATCTTCTCCCATTCTGTCAGTTGCCTTTTAGTTTTGCTGATTGTTTCCTTCGCTGTGCAGAAGCTTTTTATTTTGATAAGGTCCCAGGAGTTCATTTTTGCTTTTGTTTCCCTTTGACTTTTTAAAATATTTATTTTTGAGAGAGAGAGAGACAGAGTGCGAGCAGGGGAGGGGCAGAGAGAAGGAAGACACAGAATCCGAAGCAGGCTCCAGGCTCTGAGCCGTCAACACAGAGCCTGATGCGGGGCCCGAACCCACAAACCACGAAATCATGACCTGAGCCGAAGTCGGACACTTAACTGACTGAGCCACCCAGGCGCCCCGAGAAGGTCTGACTGCACTAAATGCAGGAAGACATTGCCACCAGAGTTGACAAGTTATACAAATGACTGAACAGCCATGGATTCAGGCAAACCAGAAACTGGGTTCCTACCCCGTGCTGCCATTGGCTCCTCCCACCTCTGCGTCTTGCTCTGAGGCTCGGGCAGGTGTCAGAGGAGGGGAGCTGGGCTCTCCGAAAGTGGGTCAAGGTGAGCAGAGGCCAGGGCTGGCCAAGCACACCGGCACCTTCCTGCCAAGCAAGGTTTGGAGAAGAGCCTCCAGAAGGCCTGGTGCCTCCAGCTTTGAAAATCCTCGCTCTGAAAGAGGGGCCCCTTCGCTGTGTTTGCTTCTCTGGGAAGAGATTAGACATTCAAGGGACATTTCAACGGACTTAAGTGTTCTCAGAGAAGCGAGCCACAAATACTTGTTGATTTGGTTTTCAGCCCTACTCTTCAAAAAGTAAGTGGCCTCGAGGAGGATTTACGGAGCGTCTCGGAAGGGAGGAAGCTGGCCACCACAGTCTGCGCTCGCACACTCAGACCGCAGGACGGTCGTTTATTTTCCCGCCGTATGAAGGTGCTGGCCCTCTGAGTAGCCTGAGACAAGGAGCACGGAGCAGACCAGAGGAGACGAGACGGTAAGGAAGCAGCTCCTGAGAAGGGTTCGAGGCCGGCTGTCCTGACCCTCTCTCGCGCACCGGATCGTTCGTAGGGGAGCCGCCAGGGCGCCTGTGGCCAGGTGCTCCAGTGGCTTAGGTGACCTGCTCAGTCAGCACCCAGCCGGGCCTTGTGTGCACGTGCTGGGGCTGGCATCTGGGAAACCCACTCAGAAACCCGCCGGGAACAGCCCTCAGCGCTGCCGTCTTGAAGGTAAACCGTGTTTTCTCTTGTGCAGTGGACAGTCTGGCCACGCTGTGCCACGTTCAACCATCCGCATGTCAACGCTAGACTATTTGCCCGGACCCGTTCCTTTCCACATCTGTGGAGGCTCTTTGAAGAATCCGATACATGTAATCAAAGACCAAACAGTCAAACCCCACCAATAGTTCTGCTGAGCATGCAGACGCCTCAGCACCCTCGTGTGCTCCCGCGGCCCCCCCAGCACTGGCCGTCCAGTGGCCGGCTGGGTCCCTCACACTTTCACTGCTGCGGCTGTCATCACAGGGTCCTGGGGAAGGCCTGCCACAGCGGCCAGGTCCCCAGCGCAGGCTCTGATGCCCTCTCGGCTCAGGGACAGGACAGCCTCACAAGACATCCTCTTGCTGACCTGTGTCTTGCCTGCAGCTCTAGAGAGTTCTAGAGAGTTCTCCATAAAAGCTGTCGTTAGGAAACGGCTCCCACCTTGCTTGTGTGGCGGTTGTCCGGGAAGGACCCATCTTGTCCCTCCCACGGGGCCCTCCCCTTGCCTGACGCTCTGGCGGGCCTTCTGCGGCCGACCCCTCTCCCCATTCCCGCCTCCAGTTTTCCTCCTCCTTAACCGCCAGTGAGGAGATTGCCCAGAAACCCCAGAAGGGGGCTGGATGATGACACTTAGAAACGTGGGCTCTGCTGTGATGATCGTCTTTAATGATTTTGTGGATTTAGAAGTGGATTTAGATACATTTCCAGTATCATTTTTAAGACCCAAGTGCCCTTCCTACTGTGAAAACATCTGAGCCTGAACGAAAACGCTGCCTCGTGCTGAGCGGTTAGTTCGGCGCCGCCGGGAGAGGGCGCGGGCGACACCACCGGGTGCCGCAGAGTCAACCGTGCCTGCACCGCGCACCGTGACCCGCTGGGAGACGGGAGCCCCTGTGTGGAGGCCGCGGGCCGGGCTCTGGGCTCCCCCGACCCCCTGTGGAGAGTGTGCCCCGACCTACATCGCAGGACCGTTTGCCTGCGGCTCGCTGCCACGCGGGTCAGAGTCCCCCCGAGTCGCGGACGGCACTGTTTTACCCGTTTGGTGAGCTGAGTGTCCATCATGAAGTTGTGCACGTGCTTCTCCGCCTTGGTGAGCTCCAACTTCCGGGCCACCACGGCCACCACGAGGGCAGTGCAGCCCGCACCCTGTGGGGGACAGCAAGGGGCGGGGGAGGGCACGTGAGCACAAGGCAAGTGCAGGCAGGAGACGGGAGGGACCCCCCTTCGCGCCCACCGCGGGGGTCCTGGGAGCGGACGGGCACCTGGAGCCTTCCGGGGCCCCGACCGCCACCCTCGGGAGGGGCCCGCCAGCCTCCTGGCTTGGCCGAAGGGCTCACCTCCGGGTGCCCGAATCTTCCCACAACCAGCCAGTTCCTAACGGAGCAGGGCGGGGCCGAGGCTCCAGGGACAGTCCCCGGTCATCGGCAAGGCTTTGCGGACACCAGCCCCGCTCTCCGGCTTGCTTGCGCACGCCCAGCGCCAGCCCCAGACCGGGGCCAGGGGAGAAGACCACGCCTACACCAGAGGGGGACCAGCTTCACTGCCCTGGAGACTTTCCCTGGAACCATCCAACAAAGAGACAGCGCAGCCCCAGGCGGCACCCCACGGCTGTGCTCGGCCCGCACTGGGGTCCTTCTGCCCAGAGGCCCCGGCTGCGACGCGGCCCCGGGACTGGCCCTGTCTCCCTCCCACCAGAGGCTCCTCGGGCCCATGCTGTGGAGACAGAGCAACACTCCTGCTCCGACCAGGGCTTAAGGGAACCCCCAGACGCCCTCAGTCCTTCCCGGAGCAATGTTCTCACTCTGCGGGGCGGACGGGGGGGTCCCAGAGCCCCCTCCTCGAGCCCTCGGCCGCGTAAGTGACAGTCTGGGGAATGAGCACACCCTGGTGCCCTCCCTTGTCCTCCTGGTGAATCTGAGTCCTGTGCAGTGTCTGTCCCAACCCACCTGCCAGCTCGGGGACAGGGAGGTTTATCCTCTGCTCATCCTTCTGCCCTGCCCTGCTCCAGCCCTGCCCTGCTCATGCCCTACCTCAGCCTTGCCCCTGCCCCTGCCCCTGCCCTGCCCCAGCCCTAGCCCCTGCTCTATCCCGCACAATGGCCTCATGGGAAGAGAGGAGCAGTCTGGCCCTCTAGATGCCACACTGTTTGCCACAAGCCCGGTTTAGCACTTAGAGGTGGCAGGACTGAAAGGCTCCATCCTTGATGTTTTCGGCTCATCAGACTAACGGGATGAGTTAGAAATAGAAATGAGCGCTTTAGAAGGCACGTACCCAGTACTGCAGCTGGGAGGGGTGTCCGTGGCGAGGCCCCTCCCCTCCGTGGGCAGCGAGGCCTGTGCGAGGCTTTGGCTGAAGGACCAGTGCGTTCCCTGGCTTTTCAGTGTCCCCATCGGATGGTCTCATGTTTCTCGGTACATTTGGAACCACCATTTTGAGCACGACCAACTGGAAAGGCCTGGGTCTGTGAACCCTCCTTTCTGACCTCGTTTTCCTTTTGTTCAGGGATGGCTGTGTGTTCTTGGCATCTGTGACTTGCAGAAGACCGTGCCCACTTTTCAAAGGATGTGTATGGGCACTTGGGTAGCCTGGTCTAATGCTGTAATTGATTTAACCAAGCCTCCAAAAGCAAAAAATAGCTTGAAAGAAGCTGTCCTGGGGGGAAGCTGTGCTCCACTCCCTTCAACCAGACCGCATATAATCCTGCTCCTTTATACGGGGTTCCAAACGTACTCTGGGCTGACAGTCCAAACACAGGGACTTATCACAGCGTTAAAAATGGACATTAGATGGAGAGGACTCTCCCTAGGCTCCGTTCTCCCTCACCTCCCGGGGTCAGCTCTGCTTAAATTGCCCCTGAGAGCTGGGGGCAGAAGATGCCTGAGGAGGGGGTCCCCCACTCATCATGTCGCTTTGGGGATTTCATTAAAACAATCACTCAAGCACCGTCCTGGATTTACAGGGTCCGAAAAGAGGGCCCCAGCTCTCGCCATGGCCCACAGCCTAGCTGGTTAAATGCAGGGGCTTCTAGTTAGAAGTTAGAGTGTTTTAACTAAGGAACCATCTATTTTTTTTTTTAATTTTTTTTTAACGTTTAATTATTTTTGAGACAGAGAGAGACAGAGCATGAACAGGGGAGGGTCAGAGAGAGGGAGACACAGAATCTGAAACAGGCTCCGGGCTCCGAGCTGTCAGCACAGAGCCCGATGCGGGGCTTGAACTCACGGACCGTGAGATCATGACCTGAGCCGAAGTCGGCCGCTTAACCGATTGAGCCACCCAGGCGCCCCAGGAACCATCTATTTTATTCAACTAAGATAAATTTCTGCATGGAGACAGTAAGGTGGATTGGATTACATTTTCAATTTCTTTTCACTTAAAGATGCCAAGACTTCCTTGTGGATATTTCTCTGGAGGATGCTAGGTTCTTAACCTCTAATTCTAACCTGAGTACATAAGCAGAGAATACTCTCAACTTTATTTTTTCTTTTGGAAAACCCATCATCTGGATGTAATCAAGGAAGTCGCTAATCATGAAGCCTCACTTGATCATTTCCATGAAAAGACAACCTGTGAAGATGGGGTCAGACATCAGCAACCTCTGGAGAGTGGAGGGCTGAGATCCGAAATGCAGACTGCTGGTCCTCTGCGCAGTGTGTGTGAGAGAGAGATGGAGAGACAGAGAGGAGGAGGGGAAGAGGGAGGAGGAGGGGGCGGAGGGGGAGCAGAGAGGGAAGGGAGGGGAGGGGAGGAGAGGGGTGCAGAGAGAGAGGTTGCTGGAGCAGAGACCAGACAGGGAACACTGGAGCTGCATCCTGAAGCAGCTGGCGGGGGGCAGGGGGCGGGGGTGGGGGCGGAGGGGGGGAGCGGAAGGAGGGAAGGGACAGGGAAGAGGAAAGAAGAGGGAGAGACGACGACGACGCGGGTGCGTGAGGAGCAGGAGGGACAGGGAGGTGAGGCTGGAGTCAGGAGGTAACGGTCGGTTGGCTCTCTGGTGACGGGAGCCCCTCCTGACGCCGTGTCTGCCAGTAAGCTGTCTAGTGATCACCTATGTTCCCGCCGGGGCAGTGAGCCCTTCTCCAGGTCAGGTGCCTGGGGGCGGGGCCGCGTGGGGAGATGGAGGAGCAGGGTGGCGTGGGATGGAGAGGACGAAGTGGCTGCTGGCGTGACCTCCACAGGGTCACCCTGGGGAGCAAACCCATGACTGAGACCTCGCCTTCAGACGTGCCAGGTGCAGAGTCACAGGTGACACCGGCTGGGCTCCTGGGTCTCCCTGGGCCAGCTCCTACCCCCGAGGGAGGGGCGGGAGGGCAGGGTCCACCTGGACGGTGTGCGGTGAGCAGACCCACAGGAGCCGCCCACGAGGGTGAAACTGCCAGCTCATCCCTACATCTGGGCCCAGAGACCAGTGTCCTCCTCACCGGTCCCCCCTCCGGAGACCAGAGTCCTCCTCACCGGTCCCCCCTCCGGAGACCGGAGTCCTCCTCACCGTCCCCCCTCCGGAGACCGGAGTCCTCCTCACCGGTCCCCCCTCCGGAGACCGGAGTCCTCCGCACCGGTCCTCCCTCCGGAGACCGGAGTCCTCCGCACCGGTCCCCCCTCCGGAGACCAGAGTCCTCCTCACCGGTCCTCCCTCTCCTTGATTCCAAGAAACACTTGCCAGCTGCAAAACCTCAGAATCTGGAAAAACAAGCGTCCGAGGGGGAAAGGATGAAGCGTCCTTAACTAACGAAGCATAAACTAAAACGAGGCGTAAGTTACGGTGACGGTGACGAATGGGGGAGTCCAGCCCGGAGGGTTTACGCCGTCTCTACAGCAGACTCCGCCCGACAACTAAAACCACAGCAGTTGGTTTGGAAGCAAGGTGTCTCAGGGCGAGGCTCGTCTTCTCAAACTGACGGGAGGCAGATGCGCCGCTGAGCCCCGCCCCAGGTTCAGAGAGCATCTCTCCTGAGGCCCTGGGGGAGACTCAGCGTCCCCAGCAGACATCCCACAGCTTTGTCTCCGTGTCCCAAACTCAGGAAGGGCCCACGGGGCGCGTGTGGCTCGGCTGCACCGAAATGGGGCTCCCGCGGGGTGGTCTGGGCCCCGGGCTCCCCCGACACCCCACACCCCGCAGCCGAGAGGCTTCCAAAGCACCGCCTCCCGGGTGTTGCCATTGCCAGTTCTGGTGGCTAAGTACCGACAGCTTTCTGTCTGCACTGTCACCAGCTCGTGACGTTCTTGGAGGAGAGATGCTGGACTTTGACAGACCTGCTTCTGTGGCTGAAGCCCCTCAAACACGCCGGGTCCGTGCCAACCACGGCAGGTCGTTCAGACCACGGAGCACCTGGCTTAATGGGTGATAATCACCCCCTTTCTAGGATCGCCAAGAGAAAACAATGATTAAGACTATTTACAGCCGCAGCGCACAAACCCATCCTCCCCCCTCCCCCCCAGGCCCCGCAGTGTCCATGGTAACCAGGCGGGAAGCCCTACCTGTCCTTGGGAAGTACCCGAGGGGCGGGGGTGCTGGGAGGCTGGGGGAGGGGAGGGAGGGCGGCTCAGAAACCCCAGCAAGAATGACTCAGCTAGAAAAGGGCCACTAAGGCTCCCTCGTCTGACCCCAGAGGGAGGTGGTGGACGTTAACGGGGCCACGGCCCTTGACCATACAGCCCCCCCCCCCCCGCCCCTGCACCCGGAGAGGGAGACGTTTTGAACAAAAGAGAAGATGAAGGGCCTGAGCTGTGCTGTTCATGCGGGAGGGGATACGGGCTCCCCTCACCCGCTTGCTGCCCCGGCTTCAACCACCCCTCCCTGCACGGGGACACAGCCCTGCGCCCCAGGAGCCGAGGACCCCGCCCCGAGGAGGAGGCTGCCGGCAGGGGCTCAGGGTCCTGGGGAGCACACGCCTGGAGCCTGGGGGAAGCTGCCCACGATGCGCTCCGGGGGCACAGCCACGCAGAGCCCCGCCCCCCCCAACCCCCCACCCCCGCCCAGCCGAGCCTCTAAGACGCCAAGGCTTCAGCCTTCGGGCCGCGTGTCACTAGGTGCTGGAGGGAGGCCATCGCCTGGTTTCTGATGGCAGCTGGAGTTCGGCCAGACAGACTCCTACCGCCCGATGGACAGGAGGGGACGGGAGGGGATCGTTCTGAGGCCTCGCTCACCGGGGATTCACACAGCAGGTGCTAAGCCCCCCCCCCCCGCCCCGCCCCCCGCCCCCAGGAGGGGCCGTGGGCCAACTTGCTAATGTGCGCCCCCGCCAGGCCTCCATGGGAAGGAGCTGCAGGGGCACGGCGTGTCCAGGCAGGCGCGGCCGCTCGGGGCCCCTGACCCTAGACCCTCCTCTGCTCCGAGGGGCCCGAACTCAGCGGCCTGGTGTCCGAGATGGGTGCCAGAAGGTCAGGTCAGGGGGGGTGGGGCGGCCCCCACCCTGGTGAGAATTTAGCGGCCTTTACGCTGCAAACGGGGATGAATGAAGTCTGAGGAGCACCAAGAGGGAAGCCCCCCCCCCCCCACCGTGTGGGGTTGTGGGGGGGCCCCGGGCACCTAGAACTGCAGGCCTGTGCGCGCTCACACCCCCGAGGCCACCCCAGGCTTCCCTGCAGCCTTCTCCTCGGAGCCTTGGGGGTCCTCTCCTGAAGAGAGGTCACTGAGCGGCGGTCCTGGGCCACAGCTGGCCGCACACCGACCCAGGACACGGGCCTCTCGTGGCCAGGTCAGCGCCCGCCCCGGATCCCCGCTCTGGGAGTTCCAGTGACGGTCCCCCGGACGTGGCGCTGAGTCTGTGGGGCCCGAGGGCCCTGTCGCTTGTGGCCGCGGGGTGGTGCCGGTGGGGGCACGGGGGTGGGGGCCAGACCCAGGCCAGCCCAGCCCAGCCCACCTGGGGGGCCGTGGAGAGGCCACGGCGGCCCGGGACGAGGAGCTCTGACTGTGTTAGAAAAGGAAACTGAGCCGAGAAGCACCTTCCTGGCGGTGTGCGGGGAGGGGGCGCCCAGCAGCCGTCCTGCCCGGGGGACCCCTCTTGCGCCCTCACGGCGTTCGCAGGTGGGGAGCGCGATGGGCGGGCCAGGTACTCACCATGATGCCGGTGAGGAGACAGACGCCCTTCCCACAGTACGTGTGTGGGACCATGTCCCCGTAACCGATGGAGAGGAAGGTGATGGAGATGAGCCACATGGCACCCAGGAAGTTACTGGTCACGTCCTGCTGGTCGTGGTACCTGCCGGGGGCGGGGGCGGGGGGGAGACAGCACTTAGTGGAAGGAACTGCCAGCCCCAGACGCAGAGGCCGCGGGCGAACCCGGACGGGGACGGACTGGGTGTTTGCTGAGGTGGACCCAGCGGTGCTGGTGACGGCAGGTGCCACGACTCTGCCAGCCCGGACCCCGCCCCCGCCCCCCGCCCCCCGGCCCTGACCCTGTCCCCCGCCCCAGCTTGGTCCCAGAGGCCGCGTTGGCCGTGAGTGCACTGTAGACGCCCTTCGAGTGTTGGTAAAATAGCTTCGGATGAAATCACGCGACAATGAAATTCAGACGTTCCCTTACAAGTCGACAGCCTGAGCGGACGTGGACGTGACTGATCCGAAATGATGGCTCCCGAGCAGGGGAGAATGTCAAACCCACCAAACACATTTAGCAATCTCCCGTAAGGCTGACGGTCCTGAAGAACCGTCCCGTCACCGCTGTCGGGAGGGGCGCCCCGGGGGGCTGTTTCCAGGGGACACTGGGGTCCCCGCAGAGGGACGGTCTCTCTTCTGGGCTGGACGGGGCTCTTGGCTCCCCTGCCCGGGGAGGAACCGGCTGGAAGGACGCGGCCACCACCCCCCTGCCCGGTGCCGAGGGCGCCCCACCCTCTCCCTCCCTGCTCTCACCCCCAGACACCAGAGCCCCTGTGTGCTGGCTCCGTGACAAGTACGGACAAGTACGGAAACACAAAGACGAGCGAGCGGGACACGGCCTGCCGTCAGGGCTCTGGGCTCAGGGGACGGCCGGTGAGGACTTTCGCGGAACTGGGTAGACAGGGCGCTTGAGTGACAGGAGGGAAAGGGCAGTGACCTTGACCCCAACACCGGCAGGTTAGTCAGAGGACGGAGCCCCCAGGCAGGCTGGGAGGAGAGGGGTTCAGGCGGAGGGAGCGCCCTTATGAAAGCCGGGGCTCGGCTGGGGCGCAGCAGGTGCACCTGGGGAGGCGGGGCAGGTGAAGATATTCCCCCGCCCCAGGTGCCACCCCACCCCCAGTCAGGCTCCCCCTCGCGTCCCCTCTGTCCCTTCCACTCCTGCATGCTGCTCTCGGGGGAGCCGTGGAGGCAGACCCCGGCTCTCAGGGCCTGTTCTGGGGTCACCAGTCCGTCCTGAAGAAGTCTCGGGTCAGGTCTGAGACTTGACGGCAAAGTTGGGGCGCAGGGTGGAGAGGAGGTGAGCCGGCGGCCTTGGGCTTGGCTCACCTGGCTTCAAGCCCCACCTCCACATCAAGAGGCTCTGTGCTGTGGGCAAGCGACTTAACCTCTGTGACCCCGTTTCCCTATCTGCTGACAGGGGGGCCAGTGACCAGGAGCACCAGCAGCCCAGGGCTCGTCCCAGGACGCGGGCACTCAGTGTGGGCAATGGCCACTGTCGGGGGTGGGGGGGGACAGGTGTCGTCACCCCGAGAAACTATCCACAGCACGACAGAGGCAGGGACTAGGACAGCAGGGGAGCAAGGAGACCTTTGTGAGAGTCTTGAAGTTTGGGCTGCAGATGTAACTGACACAGGAAGGCATCTGCTGCGAGTTCTTGGACACAGAAGGGACACAAGACACTGGTGTCCACGGAGGACTGTTCCAGCAGCCGCCCGCAAGCCTGAGGAAAGACAGCAAGCCCCGGACACGAGACCTGCTGGAAAGTGCAGGTGGCCGGGGAGGAGCAGTGGAGAGCCTCCACCGCCAACCGCAGGTCTGGACTGGATTTGTAGCCTGTCTCCCGAGTGCGTTACTGGCCCCTGGGTCTTCACAGCCTGCCTCTCTGCAAATCCGATGCTTCAACTAGTGTTGCTGGCTGCTCGGCGGCCTCGGGACCCGGGCCTTTCTACCCGCACACGAGTGGTTACGAGAGAAAGAAATTAGAGTCCAGGTTGGGACTCAGTATTAGCAACAGGTAGCTGTCTTTTTGTCACCTTGATGTCTGACTTACTGTTTTGTCTCTACACTCTCTTTATGTTCTTGTGGGTTTCTTCTTCATTCACAAATACAGTCGCATGGGAGCTGGCCGTGTGTGCTGCAGAGGGAAGCAGGTCTTGAGGACGCCATTCACACACCGCCTGCCAGACTGGAGTGCTGTTCCCTCCGGGGGGGGGGGGGGGGCACAAGGACGTCCCACTGCCCCACGCGGCTCAGCAGGCGGGAGGCCGTGGGTGGGGCCTGAGGGCGGTGGGTGTGGGGACCAAGCCGTCTCCAAACCCACTCACCATCTTACAGTGGCTTACGCCTGTCACCAGCCTGCATAGTCATGTCTTGCCAGTGTTTGCAACAGAGAATTTTTCAGAGCCGTGTTTTGCTCTAAAGGCTAGGGAGGAAAAGGTGTCTTTTTTTTTAAGGACAGTTATTATAGTTATCAGTTTACCGTCAGGGTGTGCTATGGTTTTCCCTTTCTCCTACTATGAAACGGGTGACAGATACAGGGGCCATGTAACAGCTGGTTGCAACTTAAATGCACACACTGTTGCCCTCCGTAGACCCTCCACGCAGGCAGACGACCGGGGTCCCCAGAAATCTAAGGACAGTTGTGAACATGAAAGACACAGACCGAATCAGTTGACAGAGAAGCAGGACTCTCGACCACGTACAGACCGTGGCGGAGAAGAGCTCGTGGGGAAAACCCTATAATCAAGGTGAGGGAGCCAGACTCTGGCCCCAGGAGACACGGGTCAGTGCCACACAAGGGGGTCTTTCTGGAAGGGCTGGGGGTCAATGGAGGGGTCTCCCAAAAGGCAGGAAAAGACAGAGATGAAAATACGAGAAAATCATGGAGTCTGTCTACCAATTCAGGTAAGAATAGTTTCAGAAAAAGAACTGGGAAAAAAAAGAGAAGGAGGAGAGAAGTCATCATTAAGGAAATTAAAATAATTTTTTTCCAGAATCAAAGAACATAAGTTTCTAGATCAAGGGCCCCCTGTCCCCAGCACAGTACACGAAAAGACTCACATTCAGGGGCATTATTGTGGAATTTGATAAAACCAGGGGAAAGGAGAGAGGCTATGGAGCTTCCAGAGTTAAGAGAGAGAGGGAGGCAGAGAGAAGAAGAGAGAGGGAGGGAGGGAGGGAGAGAGAGAGAGGGAGAGAGAAGGAGGCAGAGAGAGAGGGAGGGAGGGAGAGAGAGAGGGAGGGAGGGAGAGAGAGAGGGAGGGAGGGAGAGAGGAGGGAGAGGTCAAATGTGACGGATCAGAAATCAGAGTAACTTTGGACTCTGACAGCAACCCTGGGAGCCAGCAGTCCATGAAATAAAGGCTTCAAAATTCCAAAGGGAAATTATTTCCGAAGCAGCCAGGGTGTCAGTTAAGTCAGAAGGTGGAGGGAGGACATTTTCAGATGTGCAAGAGCCTCCAACATCTGTCTCCTCTGCACCTCTCACCGGAGGCCACAGGAAGCTGCGTGTCACCTGAAGAAAGGAGGAACCCCCGGACCGAGGAAGCGAGACCCTCCAGGAGGGAGGCCCAGGGGGCCGGTGGCGGGTGGTCCTTGGACGCGGCCGAGCGCCAGGCCTGGAGGGCCACCCGCCCCGGCTAGAGCAGGCCAGAGGCTCTGGGAGACATCTCTCCAAGACGCTGCCCAAGAAGTTAAAATCGATGGAAAATCGAACGTGCCCGAACGTCCTGGGAAGTTGGACGGCTGCCAGAATGTGGAGCTGACTTAGTGATAAACACACATAAGGAGCGGGGCAAATGGACTAACGTGGCAGTTGCCCAGGAGAAACAAAAAGATCTGCAGGAAAGGAGCCGCCATCCTCCGCTGAAGGCCCAGCTATGAAGAGTCCGGGGAGTGCTGGCCGGACGTGCAGAAGGCTGCGCAGGAGGGGGTGTGGCGGGCGAGGGGCTGTGTCCTCATCCTCCACCTGGGGGGCCAGTGGGGTGCACAACTGAAGTTTGGGAAAGCAGCAGCACACGCATGTTACCCGCAGACGTGGAGGCCCGCCCTGGCACGAAGGAGCACAGGAGGGCAGAGGGCTCCCTCTGGAGAGATGCTCCCTCGGGAGGAGTGCCCCTCTGGAGAGATGCTCCCTCTGGAGAGGTGCTCCCTCTGGAGAGATGCTCCCTTGGGAGGAATGCTCCCTCTAGAGGAGTGCTCCCTGGGGGAGTGCTCCCTCTGGAGAGATGCTCCCTCGGGGGGAGTGCTCC
>NC_064813.1:66733398-66736404 GCF_023721935.1 Panthera uncia | reverse complement strand
GGGGGAGTGCTCCCTCTGGAGAGATGCTCCCTCCGGAAGAGTGCTCTCTCTGGAGAAGGGTAAATGGGAAGATCGGGGGCAGGGCAGCAAATAGCACAGAACAACTGGGACTCTGCCCCCTCATCCCTCCCCCTCCCTCTGGGACCCCCCCAGCCCCTCCCACCCTGGGCCCCTCCCACTGGACCCCTCTCCCTGTGCCCCCCCCCCCACCCCAGGGCTCCTGTGGCCCACAGTCCATCCGTGGCTCTTCATTGCTCTGCTGCGATCAGCGTGTCTGCAGGCCCCACAACAGCCCAGCCTCACCCGACTTTGGTACCCGCTTACCCAGAAAGCACTTGCCTCAGATGATTTCGGGTCTTTGCTCAAACGTCGGTGTCTCCGTAAGGGGCTCCCTGGTCACCCTGTTTACACGGGCCATCCCGCCCCCCTTTGCCCCACGAACATACCGCCACCTGATATGATATATGCTCTGTCGGCCCCGTTAGAGCGTAAGTCTCAAGGGCAGGACGTTTTGTCCCGTCTGCTGTGCTGTCTCCAGTAGTCGGTTCACATGGGTTGAATGAATGAGCGAATGACTCATTTTGTCTCTATCGCAAGCCGGCAGCACAGGGGCTCTTACCCCAAGTAAGCGAAAAGGCTGATTCTACACAGAGCTGCCGTAAGCAGCAGGATGGTGGCCGGGAGGGAGCGGGGGGTTGGCGAGCCTGGCCAGCTCCCACTGAGGGGAGCGGCTCACGAGCGCTGGGGCCTCTTCCCGCCCCTGCCTCTGCCACGTCCCTATAATCAAGGAATGACCGGGTGCCCTCGGAATGCCAGCTTCGGGGAAATCGCTGCCACTCCCCCAAGGGTGTCCCGTCAGCCTAAGTTCAGGGGCGTCTGGAGCCGCTTGCGGCCGGTGAGAGCCGCCGGCCTCGGAAGTCGGGGACCCCGAGCGGCCGATGGGCCAGGCTGGCGGTCGCAGCCGCAGGCGAGTTCACGTCAGGGCAAACAAAACCAATGAAGTCCTTTCCCGCCTTAAAAAGCCTTTCCCCGGTAAGCATCTGGAAATGTGAGATGCACGGCCGTGGGGAGCCAGGCTGCCCACGGGGACCCCAGGCCCAGGTGGTGTGTGCACAGAGCCCCCCCGCGTTATTTTCGTGGCCGGCGTCCTGAGTTGTAAGGGCTGGCTTTGAGTTGAGGAGAGTGAGGGGGCTCCCTCCCGCCGGGCGACGCAAGGCCACGGCCGAGGGTCTCTCCGAGGCTGCTCTCGTGCTTTATTTCTAAGAGCTTGCAGCGTGGGGGGCAGGGCCTCCGGTCGTTTCCGAAAGGGGAGAAAGCCATCACCGCCACCACGCCCACCGAACCAGCTGCGACCCGCCACCGAGCAGATGTGGCCGTTCCCTTCTGCAGACGCAGTTCCCGCGGACCCTCTCGCAGAGGCGGTGGCACGCACGTCTCCGCGGGCGGTTTTCTGGGCGGACTTTGGCCAAACGTGGAAGGTTCGGGACGCGGGCCTGGGGTCGCACGTGGACGTGGCCTCGCTGACAGGCGGGAGGGACTCAGGCGAGAAGGCCCAGCTCAGCCTTCCTGGGCGAGCAGCTCTCCTCCGTCCGGTCTCCTCCTCCCCCGTGGTGCCGAGGCGTCCGGTTTGCCCACGGAGGCGGCAGCCGGGGGACCCAGCCGCCAGTCCCCTTTCTTCACGACGGGTGCCGTCACCCTCTCTGAACGGCTCTGAAACGGGAAACCAGCTGGCTCATCTGGCAAATCCTTCTGAGTCAGTTTCTCTACTCGCAATGTTTTCTTTCTTTGTGTTAAAAAATATTTCCGTGTTTCCTGATTTGGAAATGTTTAATAAAAAGCACGAAACCGGAGAAAAACAGTATGTTTGGAAGAGGCACTGGACCGTGTGGACCGCGGCAAGTGTGCGTTTGGCGGTGTGGGGAGGCGGTGGCCGCGGGCCAGGCCCTGGGTCCCCCCCCCCCCCCTTCCGTCGTTCCTTCCGGAGCCTCTGCGCTCGGCCTTCTCCCTCGTCCCCCGTCTCCCCCTCCTTTGACCCGCACCCCCAGTCTCTCCTCTCCTCTTCCCCGGTCACTGACTCAGTCGCTCTCTCGCCCTCCCCCTGCCGGGAGGCCCACTTCGTTTCCTTTAGCTCAGCTGCACTTACGCTGCAAACCTGGACTGTGTCCCTACGGGGCGGCCGGACACCGAGGGCCCGCAACCAGCGGACACAGGTCTGTTCCCCCGGCCATCTTGTGTCCACGGACTCAGCGGGCACCTCCCACCCTCTGACACCAGCCCGGTCCCAGCCTGGGGCTTCGCCGAGGGAAAGGGCAGGTCAGCTGACTTGCCCGCCCGCCCCGCCCCGGGGCCCTCCTCCTCCTCCTCCTCCTGCCATCTCCCACCTGCGGGCAGTAAACGCCACCACCCGGCCACACGGGGACACCTGGCCTCCGCTGCCCGTCCCAGCCACGCCCCCAGTGGCACCCACCTGCACCACTGCCTCAGTGTCCCCAGCCGGCCTCCTTGCTCCAACCCGTGCCCCACTCGGTCGCCAGGCAAGTCTTCCCCAAACACAAGATCCTCCCTGCTTCGTACCCGCCGTGGCTCCCACCGGCCGAGGGTGGGGAGGAGGGTGACCTCGGCGCGCACGCTCTGGGCTACAACAACCGTCGGTCCGGAACCAGCAGTGGCTGAACACCTGATGCTCGTGAACAGCCCACGTTTTGCGTCGGGGAACGTACAAAGCTTGCCCCTATGACAAGCTCGCTTTGCTCTCTCGTGCTCTGATTCGCCTTGTCCTTGGGCAAGGAAGCGGGGGGACCCTATAAACCGGGGACCGCCTAGGTTGGGTTTCTCCTGTGTCGTTGGAGTAAGAGACACAAACAGGGTTGGGAGCAGTGGCTTTGGTACAGGATTGAGTCGGAACTCCGCCCGGCGAAAGAGGCTGGGCCCCACCGACGCTCTGGGCCTCTCGCGGATGCCCTGGCAAGCATCTGCTGGGCCCCCTCCACCCCATACCCACCCCCC
>NC_064813.1:66723281-66733298 GCF_023721935.1 Panthera uncia | reverse complement strand
CCGTCCTCCACCCCCACTGCTGGGCCCCTCTCCCACCCTATACCGCCCTCCACCTCCACTGCTGGGCCCCTCTCCCATCCCATACCGGCCCCCCCGCCACTGCTGGGCCCCTCTCCCACCCCATACTGGACCCCTCCCGTGCTGGGCTTCACTCACTCTGGCCCCTTGGGCCCAGGAAGTCGCCTCCTCCAGAAAGCCATCCCGGATCAGGTGCCCTCCACAGAGCTGCCTCCCCCCACCCCCCACTTCTCCGTGACGGGAGCTGACGGTGTGCTCACCCCTGGGCTTGCCCTCCTGCATGGCCTCCCCGCCCTCCCCCCTCTCACAGCTGCTACCCTTGGCTTTTGTTCAGCACCACGGACCCCGGCGCCATGTGTAAACTGTTCTCCTCCCGGTCCGGCCTGTTCCCGCCATCCGCCCTCCGTCGTGGAGCTGACCTGGGGGCCACGTTCTCAGCTTTCCACGTACAGACAGAGCGGCCCAGTGGCTGGGGTTCTTGGGGAGGGTCTCCTCAGAGACCGCTCATCTCACAGTGTCTCTGGGACTCTCTCTGCCAGGTGGGCAGGCTGCACGTCCACTCGGCTTCACAAGGTAACAACGGCCTTTACCGCGCACCACGTGGGCCAGCCTTTGCGCGCATCGTGTTCACGGCAACAAGATTAGGATGGCCACTTGCTGTGGTCTTGAACTGGAAACCCAGGCTCAGCCGCGCTAGGGAACTCGCGCAGAATAAAACACCCGCCACGCGACAGAGCCCCCGTGTGAGCTTGGGTCTGGCCCCTCTTGGCCGTTTCATGCCTCTGAGGAAGGGGAGGCTCAGAGGGCTTGATTGGAGAGACTGTGGGGATCCGGCCTTTCTCAGGCATCTCATCCTGGATCCGCATGAGCTGCCTTCACAGGGGGTGAGCCAACGCCAGGGCCGCCCTGCTCAGCTGGCTAGGCTGCACACCGTGCAACTCCACGGAATGCCGTTCCCAGAGACTTCAGTGTGCACGCGGCCCCCTGGAGGGCAATGCCCCGTAGGCGGGAGTCCTGGCTGGAGCCTCAGAGGGAAGAAGGGAGGCTTTGTCCTCTCACTTATGACTTCCAAAGAGAACTAAAGGCAGGCAGCTCCCCAGGTGAACAGACACCGTGGCCGTGCCTGGGCAGGGTTGGGTGGGAGGGAGGTGGGGACCACCCTGGGACCAAAAACAAAGAGGAAGAAGATGGAAGAAAGTCCCGGAAAGAAGTTTTCTCCTTGCGGTTTCCCAGCGCAGCGAGGCTTCCTGGTCAGGGCGTAGAGCCCTGTGTGCACAGCCTCCCCCTGCCACGGGAAGAGTGGGCCCCCGGGAGGGGGCGGCGTGGCTGCGGGGCCTTCCCTGACCATTAGCGGTCTCTGCACGTGGAGTGTGGCTGCCTCTGGCCTCTTCCCACAGGCCTGGGCACCCGGGGGGCACGTGTCCCGGACTGCGGGGGCTGGGCTCTGACCAGGTGAAGAGTGACAAGTCTGGGGAGGCCGGGTCCCAGGGGCTGCTCCAGGCCCACCTGTCCCACAGCCAAACCACCCAGACCGTGGTTCACATGACTACATGGAAAATTCTGGAACATATCAGAAGTCATGCTAATCCAGAAGCTCAGTACCATGTGAGGAAGAATGGAGAGAGCCAGCACGCACCCAACTTTCCCTGCCAGGATGGCGGGGGGTGGGGGTGGCGGGGCGCTTTCCTATCGGAGGAATTTGTGAGTCTCCGTGGCTGGCGTGCCCCAGCATCCTGGACAGCAGCAGCCGGAAGGAAAGGCTCCCAGCCGGGGCCTGGGCCGAGGGGCTCACGCCCTCCTGACTCATCTCCCGGTCCCGGGAGCAGGAGGGGACACAGCTGGGGCCAGACCACCCTCCGCATCCCGGCTCCTTTTTCCCGCCTCTCGAACTGAGACATTCTTGCTGGAGGAGGGCAAGGGGCACGAGACGGCCCCGGGAGACCCCTTCTCGCTTGCAGGGTCCGCAGGGCATGGTGTCAGGTCACCCTGTCGCTGACCTCTGAGAACGGGCCCAGCCAGCTCCTTCCCCGGCTGCCTCAAGGGGCCGCGTGGGGAGACACAGATACGCAGGAGGCTTGCCCTAAACTGACCCAGTGGTGACGAGTGTCCCAAGGAGCACGGAGATGGCTGCTCTGAGGGTCTCTGCCCACGGAACAGGCTCCTCCAAGGGCACGTTAGCCCAGAGGCCAGGACTCTCTCAGGAAGGGACACACAGACGTACGGTCAGGACCTGGGCAGGGGACTTTGCCCCTGGGAGTCACAGTCTTGGGGTTACCCCTAACGCAGCGAACCCCTTCCTTCTAGGTAAAGTGACGGACGCCGGAGAGGGGCACGCTGGGGCCTGTGCCCTCACCCCCCGGCCGCCTCTTTCGGCCTGAGCCACCAGCCACGTGGGCACCGCGGTGGTTACCCCAGGAGAGGACCCAGCTGGGGGCTCAGACTCCAGTTTGCTGTGGGACCCTGGGCCTGGGCTTCCTTATCCGTAAATGGGAGGATTTGGCCAAACGAGCCCAGAACCCCTTCCAGCCCAACGGTGGAGGTTTCTTTGATCGCACCCGGCCCCCCACCCCGCCCCTGCCCAGTCTCTGGGGAGCCTGCGGCTGGGCACGGACCACAGACGCAAGCAGCCTTGCCCCAGCACCGCCCCCTCTGCAAACCAAGGGGCTCCAACTTCCACGGAGCCTCTGCCGGCCCCCGGCCGAGACCTCAGACCCCTGAATACAGGAGGTCCCGGCAACGGGGCAGGAGAGGGTGGGCCGGTGCCACGGCTGGGCTCGGGCCGCCACGCGGGCCCCTTCCTCCGCCTGTCGCCCAGCGAGCCCCCGGCCCCTGTACCCCGGCACCCAGCCCCGCTCTGCTTTACAGGAAGTGGCGTCACAGAAGATGCTCATGACGCGTTGCCAGGAAGCAAGCCTGCCCGGAAACTACAGCCCACCTCTGCCCCTTCACTGGCCAAGACCCCAGAGGAGGGAGCGTCCGAAGCAGACAAGAAGCTGGGGACAGGCAGAGCCCAGGAACTGCAGACAGGGCCACACAGCTGTCTGAGTGCCAGGAAGCAAACAGATGCGGAGGAAAGTCTGGCCCACCCAAAGGAGGGAGACACAGGAGGCGCGGAGGGAAGGCCTCCTGAATTTATTTTTGGGTCAGATCTGTCCTGATTAGCTTCGGGGCTGCTGGCGGTAATGAAAGTGATGGTGATGGCCCCTGGGGTGAGCACATATCTGCTTTTACCTGGCGAGTGGTTTCATGAAACGCATCCTGAGCAACGGAACCGCCGTCCAGAGCCTGCAGGAGACAGAAGGACCCCACTGCCAACGTCGTCACCCGCTCACCCAAACACAGGTTTGTCGGGCCATTAGCTCGCGGGGCCTTGGGCCCTGGGGTCTCGGAGCTCTGATGGGTCAGGGAGGGCCAGGCTGGAAGTGCCCAGGCTGGGAGGCACCCGGGAGCCGGAGGACCCCGGAGGGGGGCCCGTGGGTGCATCGGCCTCTCGGGGCGGGTACCCACACGGCTGTGAACGGGAAGACAGGTTCCCCGTGCGCTCGCCTCCTACAAGTGCCGGCACTCAGGTGGACGCTCTCTTAGGGACTCGCCTTCCGCTGGGGGAGAAGCAATCGAGGAAGCTCACACGGCGGCCGAGGCCCCCGCCGCCCTGGGCCCGTTTCTCTCAGTGCTGGAGAAAACAGTGGAAGAGATTACCGCGAGGGCGATGGGGAGGATGCGTGCACATAACCAGCACGTGACAAACGGCTCCCTCCCTCCCCCCGGGCTCGAGGTGACCCTCGCCTGGGGCTTCCGAGACCCCGGCCCAGAGCCCCACCGGCCCTTGGGCCTAACTTGGCCACAGCGACCGTCTGGCGAGCTCAGGAGGGCACCGTCTAATTTCCGAAATGACGAAAGCCTCGAGACACGCTGCTCCCTAAATAAAACCCGCACTTTAAATTACACGAAAGAACAAAACAAATGCCGGGTGCTGGTAACTGAGGGGAGCGCTCGCACACACGAAGCTTGACGCGGTGATTACAAAGCTGGACCCAGCTCCCCAGACTCACGTCTCCTTAACTCTGTAAGCTTGACGACATAGTGTTCACGTCATTACTTCTGACGTACACTTTCCCGAAGACCGTCTGCCCCCCGCCCCACGCGGAGGCGTGGCCCCGAGGGCCATGTACCTGAGAGCGGGAAGTGGCTTCCCGCTGGACCTCGGCGCTCTTCATGGCACCGTCAGCGTCAGCCTAGGTGCCAGACGGCACGTCCCCAGACGATCAGAGGACTTCACAGCCCGAACTGAAGAAAGACTACATGCGCTTCGCCCATTTTTCTCTTTCTCCCTTGGCCCCAACACACTCACGTAAGACACCCCTCCCCATTTAACACCCCGAGAGCCCTGCAGCAGGCAGTCAGGACCCCAGGCCTCCCTGCCCCGCAAGTCGGGGGACGGGACGGGTCACTGAGCCCGGCTGAGCTGTCGGGCCCTAATGCCCCGAAAGGCGACTGGGGCTCTACCTGTCTGCTCCCTTCCCAGGGCGGCCCGGAAGCAGCAGACCCGGGTCCTGGATTTTATGGTCTCCCGGCTTTTCACCTCCTCCTCTCAGAGCTTCATAACCCCGCGAAGGAGGCAAGACAGCTTGAAGCTCCAACCTGCAGGTCAGAACGAGGCCCGGGGAAGGAAGGGGACTGGCTGGGGTCTGACTTCACGAAGGGCAAGTGACTCGTCCAAGGTGGCACAGCCAGTCCCCTATCCGGGCTCTGCTTTGAGTCTGGGCTCTCTGACTTTTTGCCACCGCTTTCGATTCTGGACGCAATAGACTTACATGTAGGAATGAGAGGTGCTATTACAATCTTTGCTAATGTTACTGAACTTGAACCAAGCTGGTTTCATCACAGGTGGTCTAGGTGGGACTGCAAGGGCCCTGGACACTAAAGGGTGCAGCAGGGACTGCGATCCCGAGGGAGCAGTGAAAGGTTTTCAGGGGTAAGAGACGTCCCCGTGGGAGGACAGGCTGACGCCAGACACGCTACCCCTACGGCTGCGTGCAAGGCGGCAGGGCTGTGGCCGGGCAAGGTGGCGGGCAGAGAGGATCTGAGAGACGTTACAGAGTAGGAATAGCAGTCCGATGCCTGAATACAGAGCGAGGGTGCGGGCAGCGTGAGTGGTTTTGAGCCCCGGAGAAACTTATGACCCAGCAGCCCTTCTCCCCTTCTTCGTCAGTAAAAGAACCCAGGAATGAGCAAGGACTATCAATAATAAAGACTATGTTTTTCCATCCGTGTAACCGACCACTGGATGTGAATGAAAACGACAAGTGTTCCTTCCAGGACAAGTCTTTAAAGGGAGAGCACACATCTTATTTTGTCCCTTCCTCCCTCCTGCAGGCTAGAAGGCAAGTGGGATGGCTGGAGCTCCAGCAGCCTTCTTGAACTATGAGGAAGAAACCATGCCCGAGGGCTGGCAGGGCCACAAGACAGAAGGAGCCTGGGTCGCTGATGCTATGGAGCACCATACCTGCTCTGGACTGACCTTTCCAAGTCTTCTTTTGCATAACAAAGAAACTTCTATTTTAAGCTGCTATTATTTTGAGTTTCCTGTCACTTGCAGTCAAAAGCTAGTGCTCACTGACAAAGCTCCTGAGAAAAAGAAGACAGAAACAGAGAAGCAGAAAGCAATAACAGGCTGTACGCTGATTCTGAACATGGACTTGATGTACGGGACACTGGCTTGTGAGAAAACGCATGTGAATCGGCCTGGATGCACACGGGGCGTCTGAGAGCTCTCCTGCCAGGGCCCCACCTCCCCTCCGGGCCACAGCAAAGTGGTTCCCTCCCTACTTCCGGCTTCCTCTCCAGGCAGGTGCCAGACCCATGTTCTTAGAACGAACCAGACCGTGTTACTCTTCTAGGTAAGAATCTTCAGAGGCTTCCCTCCGCCCTTGGCTTCCACGCCCTAGCACCGCCCAAGGCCCCCACCGTGGGCGTCCCGCCCCCTCTGTAGCTCAGGCCACGGCCACACGTCCGTCCATCTTCTGTCCTTCTGGTGACTCCGCGCACCGCGCCCTTTGCCGGCGCAGAGCCTCTGTACGTGCTGTTCCCTCTTCTTGGACGGCCTGCCCCCTTGGTCTGTAAACGGCTCAGCCGTTCTCTGCTGACGCATGACCTCTCCAGAGCAACCTTCCAGGCACGTCCCGGCTGAGCAGGATTTGGCTGTCCAACCCCATTACTTAAAAAAAAAAAAAAAAAAAATATTGCAACCTTGTGTTTAACTTCTTCACAGCACGTAGCCTAGATGTGAAATCGCTCATTTGGTCCCCGTTACCGGCTTTCCCTGGTAAACTATAAGCCCCGTGAGGGGGAAAACCGTGTGTTTTGTCTTCTAAGGTATATTTAACCCCTAACACAGTGCCTGGTGAGTAGCTGGACCCAATATGACGAATAACACCATTATTTAGCAAGCCGTTCATACTAAAGCATCCTGCTCTGGGAGGCCGGGGCATTCCCGAGCTGGCAGGCGGGTCTCTGGGGCGGGCACGACGGTGGGCACGACAGACGATGTCCAGTCCAGGGAAGCAGATCTGGCAGAGGAAAAACTGGAAGAGACGGTCCAGAAAGCAGGGGAAGAGACCCCGACCCTCGGCACTCAGGCCGCTGGCCGGACAACTACGGCTTTCATCACGGAGACGACCAAGGGGGAGCGACGGACCCCAGGCTGGACGCCCGCCCCTGCTAAGGCTGGGAGCAGGACACGGGCCTCTGGACGCCGTGAGCCCCGCCGGATCCCCACGTGGCTTAGCGGCCTCCCGGCCTGACCTCAGCTGTGGTTCCTGTCCGGTGGTGCCTCCCAGGGCCAGGGTGCTGGACGCTCGCCTCAGGACTCGGGCCGAGCGGGGCGTCCGCATGCGCTGGGGACAGGTCAGGGGGAGAGCACGGGGCTGCGTGCTGTCCCGGGTCTCACTCCTCCGTCCCAGCCCACGTGCCTGCCCGGCCACTCTCAAGCTGCGTCAGAAGGAGAAGGATGCCAAGAAGAGAGGGGGTGGTGTAACATTAGGGGCGCTGGATTCGGTCTGGGGCCTCCGCCCGGTGGGGGCTCGGACGAGCAGGAGGGAGAGGTCAGGTCAGAACGGAGTCCAAGGAGCAGAGACCATCAGTTTCAAGAAGATGAGACGGGTTCTTGAATATCTAAGGGGCCTTTGGTGGAAGAGGGAACACCAGCCCGCTGCAGTGCAGGCCCGCGGTGAGCTAAACGCTCTCCCCCCGCCGAGGGCTTTCTGGGAATCAGAGGTCCTGCTGTCCCGTGGCTAGCTCGCCCACGGTCACCGCCAGTAGGAGCCCGAAACCATCTCTGGCCAGATGGAGGTGCTTGGAACACCAACCTGTGTTGCTTGAGTTTCTTTTGTGTTGATACAGAAAACAGAGTCAGGACCCAAGTCACAAACTAGGAGAAGGCTAATTATAACCAGCATCAGGAAGTGTTTCTGTCGGAACTGTCTGCTCAGAAGGAACGGTCTTTTAGACTGGTGACTTCCTGGTCCCAGGGCGAGTCCAGCAGAGGCTGTAGGACTCCGGTCAGGGTAAGTACATGAACGGTGCGCAAGGCAGACAGTAGAACCAGGAGCCAGGCCGTCCTCTGACTTCAGCCGGGTCGTGTCCATCGCGGGACTCGGCCTCTGTGCACCGACACCCGCTGAGCGTATGTTGGCTCAGCCGAGACATGTTTAAAGTTTCCAAAAGGAGTTTTGCTACCTGGGCCCTGGGCCCTCTCCTGTGGGGTGCCAGGCCCACGTGGCCCGTGTCGGCACGTGTGGGCCGGCCCGCAGGAGCCCCGATGGCAGGCAGCTCCCACGAGCGTCCTGGGAGAGTCTGACCGGTGTCAGGGCTGGTGATCCAGTCAGCAGGGGACCGTGGTGGGGCCAAAAGCCGTAGGCCGTGCACAGCGGGCAAGTAGGTGTCTAGGTAACGGGGGGTGTCCGGGGGGCACTCAGTGAGCTGCCATTTGGGACATGATGTGTCCTCCCCCATTTCCCTTCCTAGCTCAGCCCCTGGGTGCCTGTGGCCCAGTGTCGGGGGTGGGGAGTCTGCATTAAACGGGAGGAGAAAGTCTCACGAAAAGATCCCCCAGGGGCGGTACGGTGACATGGGGACCACAGGGGTCCACACCGGCATGGAAGCGGTGAGGGCGTGCTGACCCTGGGCCACAAGCACGCAGAGAAGGCCTACGGGCGAGGGCCTGGGGCCCTTGCTGGGGGGTGCCTGCCTTCGGGTGCAAGGCACCAGGCGGTCACCAGGGTCACACAAAACAGCCACACGTGGAAAGCCTGATAGAATGTGGTTTTCCGGTCTTGACTAAGGCCAGCCCACGAGTAGCTGTGGCTGACGTGGCCTACAGGAGCCCCTCCCTTTCCTCACCTTAGCTCCCTCAGAGGGTTCCAACTCTCATAGGATTTTCGGTAACGGTCACCTCCCAGCCCTGAAGCCCTTTTCCACTGTCCCGGGATAAGAATTAAACCCTGGGGCCTTGGGCTACCTGGTAAGAAGAGCTTCCTTCCTTCCCACACACGGTGGTCATTCCATCCAGCCCCCTGCTGTGGAGCCTGGTTCTCGCCCAGACCCAGCCACAGGGAGAAGGCTGGTGCTCAGCGGGGCCTACCTCAAGGCAAAATCCTGGAGGCAGACACTGGCCCCTTCCCAGCAGAGAGCAGTTAGGGAAACCCAGACTTTAGGTTCGACACAGGCTGGCGTACTTTGGGGACCGACTTGCTGAAAAGATCGGATGGTTTCTCCTGAGTGCAAGACGGAGTTCACCTCACACCTGCACGGCCCCAAACGTAGCGCTTAGGAATGCTGGCTTTACGGAAATTCGTCATTTCTCCAATTCTTGACCCTCCTAAGAGGGGTCATCTATTATTATTTAACATAAAAGGCGAATACGATAGTCACAAGTGAACCGTTACGTGCTGAAGTGTCAAAGAGCACAAAATCGCCGCAAATGTGGAGAAGCCTTGCTGAATCACAAACCACCGAGAAAGAGAAAGTGTAGAGGAGTAAAGATGCGGAAAAATGTCAGACAGGCCCTTGAAACCAGAAGGGGGGCTGCTAGGACCGGGAATGGAGGACAACCCTGGAGCAGAGACCCAGCCCCGAGCCCCTGCCGGCCGACCTCACCGTTGAACCTGAATCCCGCGGCCACTGAGACCCCGCCCGCCGGTTCGCACTCCCGGCCCCGCCCCTGCAGACCCCGCCCCCTAGCCCCACCTGTTACCGCTCCCCGCCCCGCCCCTGTCGGCCCCGCCCACCAGCCCCCGAGTTCGCACTCCCGGCCCCGCCCCTGCAGACCCCGCCCTCCGGCCTCACTGTTAGCTCTTCCTACTCCGTGGAGGCCCCGTCCTACCCTGCAGACCCCGCCCCCCCCCGCCCCGCCCACTGTTCGTGCTCCCACACCTGCCCGGGGTCGGGGACAAGGCCGCGGCCTCCAGGAGGAACTTCACCTGAGAACAACTGTGTAAAACCCCAGCCCTGCAACTTGACCGTCCAAGCCCTGTTGACACGACACCCGAGCTCCTGCCCAGAATGAAAAGAGGGGTCTTGCGGGGGGAGAAGCCCCCCCCCCCCATTCCATCGAGGCATGAACACGAGGGCAGGACATGGGTGCAGAAAACACGATAAAACGGAGGGGAAATCACACCTAACACCCCGCGGAGGGCACTTAGGGTTTCTGTGTTGCCAACCACCTTCCACACGTCTGGTACCGATTTCAGATCGCAACCCCCATACGAGGCAAGCCCTGTGTCACGACTATTCTCCTGCCTTACAGGCCTCAACAGGCTGATTTTTACATCGTCACCCAACTGCCCATTGTAAGGACGCGCTGTGATTTACTTACCTGCTCAAACCCTGGCCTTTAATTTGGTGTCTGACTCTCCACCACTGGAGAGGGTGCCGTGCTGAAGCACCAGCGGGAGTCTCCCGTGGTCCCCCCACCCGGAGGGAGGTCTCCCGTGGTCCCCC